>NW_027616558.1:0-60000 GCF_964187855.1 Myxine glutinosa
CATTTTAGCCCGATTAAGCTCATTTTAGCCCGATTAAGCCATTTTAGCCCGATTAAGCCATTTTAGCCTGATTAAGCCATTTTAGCCCAATTAAGCCATTTTAGCTTGATTAAGCCATTTTAGCCCGATTAAGCCATTTTAGCCTGATTAAGCCATTTTAGCCCGATTAAGCCATTTTAGCCCGATTAAGCCATTTTAGCCCGATTAAGCCATTTTATCCCGATTAAGCCATTTTAGCCCGATTAAGCCATTTTAGCCCGATTAAGCCATTTTAGCCCGATTAAGCCATTTTAGCCCGATTAAGCCATTTTAGCCCGATTAAGCCATTTTAGCCCGATTAAGCCATTTTAGCCCGATTAAGCCATTTTAGCCCGATTAAGCCATTTTAGCCTGATTAAGCCATTTTAGCCCGATTAAGCCATTTTAGCCCGATTAAGCCATTTTAGCCCGATTAAGCCATTTTAGCCTGATTAAGCCATTATAGCCTGATTAAGCCATTTTAGCCCGATTAAACCATTATAGCCTGATTAAGCCATTATAGCCTGATTAAGCCATTTTAACCCGATTAAGCCATTTTAGCCCGATTAAGCCATTTTAGCCTGATTAAGCCATTTTAGCCCGATTAAGCCATTTTAGCCCGATTAAGCCATTTTAGCCCGATTAAGCCATTTTAGCCTGATTAAGCCATTTTAGCCTGATTACGCCATTTTAGCCTGATTAAGCCATTTTAGCCCGATTAAGCCATTTTAGCCCGATTAAGCCATTTTAGCCCGATTAAGCCATTTTAGCCCGATTAAGCCATTTTAGCCTGATTAAGCCATTATAGCCCAATTAAGCCATTTTAGCCTGATTAAGCCATTTTAGCCTGATTAAGCCATTTTAGCCCGATTAAGCGTTTTGGGTCTTCGGGGTGTTTTGGGTCTTCGGGGTGTTTTGGGTCTTTGGGGTGTTTTGGGTCTTCGGGGTGTTTTGGGTCTTTGGGGTGTTTTGGCTCTTCGGGGTGTTTTGGGTCTTCGGGATGTTTTGGGTCTTCGGGGTGTTTTGGGTCTTCGGGGTGTTTTGGGTCTTCGGGGTGTTTTGGGTCATCGGGGTGTTTTGGGTCATCGGAGTGTTTTGGGTCATCGGGGTGTTTTGGGTCTTTGGGGTGTTTGGGGTCTTTGGGAGTCTTCAGGGGTCTTGGTGGTCTAAAGGGTCTTGGGGGAATTAAAGGGTCATCAAAGGTCTGAGGGGTCTCAGCAGTCTTAACGCAATTAAGAAGGTGGTAATTTTATTTGAAGAAGAAGAAGACGTTTTCGTCGCATATAAACATACATACATAGCGACATACATAACCATATACGTTTGCTCTATTGTAATAAGATTTGTATGCTTGTAGTGTGCATTTTCACTGTTAATGGGAGGGGGAAGATGTTCTGTATTATTGCATGGGATTAACCGGAAGTGTGGTCATAAAAGAGGCGGGGCATACTGCATGGCAGAGGAAGCTGGGCCTACGCTGGGTGCTTGTGTTTTTCCCGGCTGCGAAATAAAAGACCAATGGTGCACTCAAACTGCCTTCCCAGCCTGATACATTACAGTTGGTTTGTCTGTCTGTCTGTCTTTTTGTCTGTCTGTCTTTGTGCGCAGTACTATATCTATATCGTTGCACATATCTATATCTATCTATATCGTTCCCCCCCCCCCCCCCCCCCTTCCCACGCCTCCTCCCCTCAAGTCCTCTCCCTTCCACACATCTCCCTGCTCTCAAATGTTGTGTTTGTGTGCTTCCCCTTCTCTCCCCATCTTGTTTTCCACTCCCTCTTTTATATATTTTGTTTGTCTGGTTGATTTGTTTGTGAAGTAAATGTTAGCTCTTTCACGAGCCTCGATTCAGTATACGGAAAAAAATATATATATATATATATATATAGCACCGCCATACTTTACACACATATTTGCCTTGCCCTGGAATAGACTGTGCGCAATTTTTAACTCTCTTTTTTTTTCTTTTTTTTTTTTTTTTTTTTTTTTTGTATACAAGATCGAGGCTCGTGAAAGAGCGAAAGGTCAAGCTCTTGGCCCAAGGTCAAGCTCAAGGTCACCCAAAACGTGAAAATCGTAACATTTTAATCTTGCAGCTGCCATGTTGGTGCTCGCCGTCACTGCGATGCGAAGCGAAACGCGCCTCAGAGCTGTCACATTCACAATCGCTATGTCGTATGTACTCCCGATACGTGTTTCCTTCATTGTAAAAATTACCAAGTCAACAGTTAAAAGGATTTTGAGCCGATAGGTGTTACTGCCTTGGCAAGATCGATGGAGACAGCGATCTGTTAGCTTATACACCGCCCAAATAGCTATGCTGGCTATGCTGCTAGTTATACACTGCCGACAAGAGTATACATGTATAGATTTCAAGAGTATACATGTATAGATATAGATTTCCTGCCATTTTGATCCAAAATGGCTGATAAAAAAGTACATTCCGGCAAGTCCTCGGTCTCTGACAGATTTTTCCTTTGTCTGTCTGTTTGTTTGTCCGCACAGAATAAATATGATTTTCTCTGAACCGTTGGTTCGATTGACAGGGAATTTTCACCTTAGGTGCACCTACACCTGTATAGTTTTTAATGATAATTATGACGTCATAGGTCACGTGGTTCGGTCACATGGACGTTAAAGATCTCACGGTGTCCTTCACCAAGAGTAGGCGAGCTATTGCTGGCACCATGGCCAAACCCCAAATTCCTGCCCTGACCAGCAGAGGGCATCGCATTAGCAGCACATCCATGACCTCAGCCAATGATGATATCCCACAGCCTTGTACTCTTCAGGGATGAAGAAGATTAAGTATTATATCAAAGCATTGGATAAAATAACCTTAATATTTTTGTGTACAAGAGTCGAGGCTCTTGGAAGAGCTAGAACTATCAGAAAGAGAGGGGAAGCACCAACAGCAGAGTTGAAGGCCAAAACAGAGGAAGACTTGGACAAACAATTTTTTGGGGGAGAAATTAGGAGACAGGAAAGGATGCATGGTGTGGGCAAGATGGATACTGAAGTAAACTCTCAGGAGGGGGAAAACTGGAAGTTTTGAAGGACGAGGGCTTGGGGCGGAGTTAATGAGGATAAAAAAGATCATGGTTTTGGATTGGGGATGATCCGAGATGGCGGTGAACAGCTGTCTAGAAAACATGGAGGGAAGAATGACATTGAAGACAATGTGGAAGTTGGTTCCACAGGTGGGAATAAGTGAGTGGAGGTGGTGAGCAGTGATCCTGGATTTAGGTAGTTTAGCCAGAAGGGAGAATTTATGGTCGACCATGTGTGCCGTGCAGAAATTTAGTTTTATTTTTAGTAATTTATTAATTAATTTAGTAATTTTAGTAATTTAGTAATTTTTTTTTTTTTGGTATACATAATCGAGGCTCGTGAAAGAGCTAACATTTATCACACAAACAAATCAAACAGACAAACAAACAAAGTATATTAAAAGGGGAGCGGTAGACAAGATGGGGAGAGAAGGGGAAGCACATAAACACAACATTTGAAAGCAGGGACATCGGGGATGTGTGGGAGGGAGAGGACTTGGGGGGAGGCGGCGTGAGAAGGGGGTGGGGGGGGGAAACTACAAACACAAAGACACCAAGGACTTCCAGGAAGAAGTTGGTATTTCAAAAAAGTGGATTTGGGGTGAAATTAGCGGGGGTAGAAAAGATCAAGGTTTTGGATAGGGAAAGATAAGAGATTTTTTTTTTTTTTTTTTTTTTTTTTTGTATACTGAATCGAGGCTCGTGAAAGAGCTGACATTCACTTCACAAACAAATCAACCAGACAAACAAAATATATAAAAAGAGGGAGCGGAAGACAAGAGAAGGGGAAGCACACAAACACTTGAGAGCACACAACATTTAAGAGCAGGGAGATGTGTGGGGGGGAGAGGGCTTGGGGGGAGGAGGCGTGGGAAGGAGGGGGGGGGTGGGAGAAGTATAAAACACAATTACACCAAGGACTTCCAGGACAGAAGTTGGTATTTCAAAAAAGTGGAATTTGGGGTGAAATTAGCGGGGGTAGAAAAGATCAAGGTTTTGGATTGGGGAAGATAAGAGATGGTGGTGAACAGCCGTTTTAAAGACCTGGAGGGAGGAGTGAGATTGAAGAGAGTGAGGGAGTTTGTTCCAGAGGCGGGAGGAAAGAGGAATGAAGGAGTGAAGGTGAGCAGAGAGTCTTGATTTTGGCAGTTTAACCATAAGAGGGTTGCAGGCAGATCTTGTGCGACCTGCAGGAATATATGGGGGACAGAGCCCAGAGAGAGCTGGGGGAGCAAGGCTGGAGAGGAGTCGGTAGAAGACAGAAAGACCACCAACCTGCCTGCGGTGATTAAGTGAAAGGCCCTCGGAGATAGCGTCATCGCGGGAGATTCCAATGATTCTGAATGCTTTGGTTTCAACAGCGTGAAGACGAGCTCGGTGTGAGGCAGGAGCACCAGCCCAGAGGGGAGAGCAATACTCCATTGAGCTGTGGATGAAAGCCTTGTATATGGTGAGGAGCTCAGGTGTGCCAAGGAAGGACTTCGCACGACGGAGGATGCCCAGTCGGCGACTGGCTTTGGAGGCCAGCTTGGAAATGTGGTTTTCCCAGGAAAGATCATGGCAGATAGTGAGACCCAAAAGCTTGAGTGACAGAACTTCTTGGAGAGGATTATTCAGAAAGTAGATGGGAGGGTTGTCCAGTCGGTCTTTTCGGAGAGATATCGTAAGAGTGTGAGATTTGTCAGGATTGAAAGACATGTTCCACTTGTTTGCCCAGTCTGTGATTTTGTCCAAGTCTGCAGAGAGCGAGGAGGCTGCAGACTGCCGATCTGAGGGATGAGGAATGGAGCGGCAGAGAGTGGAGTCATCAGCAAAGATAGAGAGGATTTTCAAGAGAGTCAGAGAGATCATTGATGAAGACCAGAAAAAGCACAGGGCCCAGAACACTGCCTTGGGGAACTCCAGCCTGAACAGGAAGAGGAGATGAGAGAAACCCATTCAGGGCCACACATTGACGACGACTAGAGAGGAAGTCCGCCAGCCATGCATGGAGATTTCCATGGATACCAAAGGAGGAGAGTTTGGTGAGCAGAGCGGGGTGCCAGACCATATCGAAGGCACGTGATATGTCGAGGGAGACAGCTCTAATTTCCTGTTTGGCATTGAGGACCTCCATCCATTGTTGAGACAGCAGAAGCAGCATGTCCAGAGTAGAGTGACCTGGTCTGAAACCAAATTGATGATCAGAGATCAAGCCATTGGAGAAGAGGAAAGATTTCATATCCGAAGCAATGATGGATTCCATGACTTTGCTGATAATTGGGAGAAGGCTGATTGGTCTGTAGTTGCTAGGATCTGTTTTTGCACCTTTTTTGTGCAAAGCGGTGATGTTGGCTGATTTCCAAGCAGATGGCAGTTGACCTTGAGCAAAAGAGAGGGTGAAGAGAACAGAGCGAGGGAGTGAAAGAGCGGAAGAACAGGATTTTAGGACCCGTGGGCTGATGCCGTCAGGTCCAGTTGCAGAATCAGAGTCGAGGGTTGACAGAAACTTTTCCACCTTGTCAGGAGGAAAGGACACGGAGTCCAGGAGCAGCTGGGTACGACTGGGTATGGTGGGTACAGAGAGGAATGGGTTTGGGACACAAGATTTAGAGGCAAACACAGAGTTGAGGCATTCAGCTTTTTCACGTGCGGAGTCAGCTGTGTAGCCGTTTGAGGTAAGGAAGGGGATGGAGGGGGAACAAACACCAGAAACAGATTTGACCAGACGCCACCAGGATTTGGAAGAGGGAGACAGATAAGAGAGTTCGGTCTTGAGAACGGAGAGATATTGTTTCCTGGCTCTCCTGAGGGTGGACACACACTTGTTTCGGGCTTTGTGAAAGGAAATGAGATTTCCTTCCGTTGGATTTGCTTTCCAGGAGACGAAGGCAAGTTGTTTCTGGGCAACAGCCTCACCACAAGATTCCGTGTACCATGGATGGGAGGAAGGGTATGACAACTGAAGACGAGATGGGATAAATCTGTGCATGAGAGAGAGCAATTTACTTTGGAAGAATTCCCAGGATGAGTTGATGTCAGAGGTGGTAGAGATGGGAGACCAATCCAGATGATTGATGGCTGCTTGAAGACCGTGCCAGTTGGCCTGAGTGAAATGCCAGACTCGTCGACGCTGAGCAGACTCCCTGAGAATGGTCAGAGAGATGTCCACTTTAACAAGGACATGATCAGATGATCCGATTGGAGCAGAAGAAGAGCAGCAGACATTTTTAGGGAAGTTAGTCATAACCAAGTCCAGAAGAGAAGATGCTCCGTTGACTGAGATCCGGGTCGGTAAATTGACAGATTGTGTCAGTTCCAGTGAGTCGCAGAAGTCCTTTGCTGAGGAGCCATGGCTGGTGAGAGAGGTACCCACACCCAGCCAACTGGTATGGTGACAATTGAAATCACCACATATAAGGAAGAGAGAGTTGGGATGAGTAGATAGAAGTTGGTCCATATTATCAGACAGCGAGATGTAGATGGAGTCATCACTGTTTGGTGGACGGTACTACACACATATGAACAAGAGGTGGGAGTGAAGGGGAAGCCGTAGCCAGAGGTATTCCTGGGGGTGAGGTGGAGAGATTGCAGTGCAGGGTGAGTGAGGAAGAGAGTTTTTGATAAAGATAGCAACCCCACCTCCAGGACGTGGCTCAGGTCTATCATACCGGAGGAGGGAGTAACCCGGGAGAGATACTAAGGAATCAGAGACATCATGAAGGAGGAAAGTTTCTGTTAAGCAGATCACGTCTGGTTTGACAGAAGCAACCTGTATGGAGAGATCAGTTAAGTTTGAACGAAGGCCCCGGATGTTTGAGGTCCATACCGTTAATGAAGAGGAAGGGGGAGCATCGGATACAGAACAGGGGGGAGGAGGGGTAGGGTAAGATGTGGGGGAGGTGGAAGAGGTAGGGAGAGCTGTTGAAGGTGTGTCAGAGATTTCAGAATAGCTCGGAGAAAGGGAAGGATGGGGCGGACAAAAGGTTTGATGGTGATTGGGTGAGGCACAATGAGGTGTTATTTGAGGAGGGGGAAGAGCGAGGCAGAAGGTTGGGGGAGGTGGAGGTGAGAGTTGGAAGGGGGAAGAAGCGGGGAGGATGCTTTGAGGAGGGGGAGTGAGAGGGGGGAAATTGAGAAGAAACGAGGGTGTGGAGATTTGAAGGGGAGGGGCGAGGGGAGGGATTTGAAAGGGATGGGATATGGGGGAGATTTGGAGGGGATGGGTGAGGGAGGAGTCTAGGAGGGGAGGGGCGAGGGGGAGTCTTGAAGGGGAGGGGTGAGGGGGTAGTTTAGGAGGGAGGGGGCAAGGGGGGAGATTTGAAAGGGATGGGTGATGGGAGGATTAGGAGGGGAGGGGAAAGGGGGAAGATTTGAAAGGGATGGGTGATGGGGAAGATTTGGAGGGGAGGGGTGATGGGGAAGATTTGGAGGGGAGGGGTTATGGGGAAGATTTGGAGGGGAGGGGTGATGGGGAAGATTTGGAGGGGAGGGGTGATGGGGAAGATTTGGAGGGGAGGGGTTATGGGGAAGATTTGGAGGGGAGGGGTGAGATTGGATTTTAGAAAGTGTACGATTAATGGGAAACGAACATTTATTGCAAAATGAGTTTCTTGTGACCTTCGAGTTAAAAATACGTTTAAGGACGCTGGATGGAGGATGGAGTGCAGGAGAGTTCAGGGAATGAAGAAAAAAGGCACTATAGGAGATGGAATTTTTTTGGGGGATGAATAGATTTGGTGAGCAATTCGAAAGCAGCCTTTTAAAGAAGAAGAAGAAAAAGGTGTTATAATATATGACGGAATACAGAACTTGAGGGGAAAGTGTAAACATTGAAGGTTAATAACAGTGAAAACTATCTGGGGAAATGGGGGAGAAACATGTGGTCGAAGAACGAACGAACGAATAAGAATGAATAAACGAATGAGAACAAAGAATAAGAACAGAGAAGGAAATGTTTTTTTTTTTGTTTTTTTTTTTGAGTTGTGATTTACACAAGGAAGTAGGCTATGGGGTGAAAAGACTGGGAAAACAGAGAACGAAAGTTATTGGAGCACAAAACGACAGCCGCTGAGAGAAAAACAAAGCCTCAAGGTTGTACACTGTACAAGGCCTCAAGACACGACACGAATTAACACGATTTTAAATACAGCTATGAAAGATTTGCACCGAAAATCTTCCTCGGGACACAATATACGTACACACACCATAAAATAAATACAGTTATAACGAAAATACAAATGGGAACAATTACTTAACTTCGATTTCAAATCGCTTGTGACACGGCAAAGGCCTTGTTCGCGACGCGGCAAACAGACATTTATTTATGAAAGATAACACCGAGAAACTTCCAAGGTGCACACTATAACTTCACACACCGAAAGATAAATACAGTTTCGACAAAATACAATTGTGAACAGACTTAACTTTGAAAACGTGGAGACCGTGTGGAGCTTCGAAAATCCCTGCCACCGTCTCCAAGATCTCGCGAGATCCCATCCATTGTTGAGAAAGCAGAAGCAGCATGTCCAGAGTAGAGTGACCAGGTCTGAAACCAAATTGATGATCAGAGATCAAGCCATTGGAGAAGAGGAAAGATTTCATATCTGAAGCAATGATGGATTCCATGACTTTGCTGATAATTGGGAGAAGGCTGATTGGTCTGTAGTTGCTGGGATCTGTGTTTGCACCTTTTTTGTGCAAAGTGGTGATGTTGGCAGATTTCCAAGCAGATGGCAGATTACCTTGAGCAAAAGAGAGGGTGAAGAGAACAGAGAGAGGGAGTGAAAGAGCGGAAGAACAGGATTTTAGGACCCGTGGGCTGATGCCGTCAGGTCCAGTTGCAGAATCAGAGTCGAGGGTTGACAGAAACTTTTCCACCTTGTCAGGAGGAAAGGACACGGAGTCCAGGAGCAGCTGGGTACGACTGTGTATGGTGGGTACAGAGAGGGATGGGTTTGGGACACAAGATTTAGAGGCAAACACAGAGTTGAGGCATTCAGCTTTTTCACGTGCGGAGTCAGCCGTGTGGCCGTTTGAGGTGAGGGAGGGGATGGAGGGGGAACAAACACCAGACACAGATTTGACCAGACGCCACCAGGATTTGGAAGAGGGAGACAGATAAGAGAGTTCTGTCCTGAGAACGGAGAGATATTGTTTCCTGGCTCTCCTGAGGGTGGACACACACTTGTTTCGGGCTTTGTGAAAGGAAATGAGATTTCCTTCCGTTGGATTTGCTTTCCAGGAGACGAAAGCAAGTTGTTTCTGGGCAATAGCCTCACCACAAGATTCCGTGTACCATGGATGGGAGGAAGGGTATGACAACTGAAGACGAGATGGGATAAATCTGTGCATGAGAGAGAGCAATTTACTTTGGAAGAATTCCCAGGATGAGTTGATGTCAGAGGCGGTAGAGATGGGACACCAGTCCAGATGATTGATGGCTGCTTGAAGACCGTGCCAGTTGGCCTGAGTGAAATGCCAGACTCGTCGACGCCGAGGATGCTCTCTGGGATTGGTCAGAGAGATGTCCACTTTAACAAGCACATGATCAGATGAGCCGATTGGAGCAGAAGAAGAGCAGCAGACATTTTCAGGGAAGTTAGTCATAACCAAGTCCAGAAGAGAAGATGCTCCGTTGACTGAGATCCGGGTCAGGAAATTGACAGATTGTGTCAGTCCCAGTGAGTCACAGAAGTCCTTTGCTGAAGAGCCATGGCTGGTGAGAGAGGTACCCACACCCAGCCAACTGGCATGGTGACAATTGAAATCACCACATATGAGGAAGAGAGAGTTGGGATGGGTAGATAGAAGTTGGTCCATATTATCAGACAGCGAGATGTAGATGGAGTCATCACTGTTTGGTGGATGGTACAACACACATATGAACAAAAGGTGGGAGCGAAGGGGAAGCCGTAGCCAAAGGTATTCCTGGGGGTGAGGTGGAGAGAGGGCAGTGCAGGGCGAGTGAGGAAGAGAGTTTTTTAATAAAGATAGCAACGCCCCCTCCAGGATGAGGCTCAGGTCTATCATACCGGAGGAGGGAGTAACCTGGGAGAGATACCAAGGAATCAGAGACATCATGAAGGAGGAAAGTTTCTGTTAAGCAGATCACGTCTGGTTTGTCAGAAGCAACCTGTATGGAGAGATCAGTCAAGTTTGAGCGAAGGCCCCGGATGTTTGAGGTCCATACCGTTAATGAAGAGGAAGGGGAGCATCGGATACAGAACAGGGGGGGGGGAGCAGTAGGGTAAGATGTGGAAGAGGAGGAAGAGGTAGGGAGAGCTGTTGAAGGTGTATCAGAAATTTCAGAATAGCTTGGAGAAAGGGAAGAATGGGGCGGACAAAAGGTTTGATGGTGATTGGGTGAGGCGCAGTGAGGTGTTATTTGAGGAGGGGGAAGAGTGAGGCAGAAGGTTGAGGGAGATGAAGGTGAAAGTTGGAAGGGGGAAGAAGTGGGGAGGATGCTTTGAGGAGGAGGGGTGAGAGGGGAGTCTAGGAGGGGAGGAGTGAGGGAGAGTCTCAGAGGGGAGGGGTGTGGGGGGAGTTTAGGAGGGAAGGGGCAAGGGGGGAGATCTGAAAGGGATGGGTGATAGGGAAGATTTGGAGGGGAGGGGCAAGGGGCAAGGTTTGAAAGGGATGGGTGATGGGGAAGATTTGGAGGGGAGGGGCAAGGGGAAATATTTGAAAGA
Organism: Myxine glutinosa; assembly: GCF_964187855.1. Taxonomy (NCBI): domain Eukaryota; kingdom Metazoa; phylum Chordata; class Myxini; order Myxiniformes; family Myxinidae; genus Myxine; species Myxine glutinosa. Next base: position 10,742 of record NW_027616558.1, read on the forward strand.
GATGGGTGATGGGGAAGATTTGGAGGGGAGGGGCAAGGGGGTGGATTTGGAGGGGAGGGGTGATGGGCAAGTTTTGAAGGGGAGGGGTGATGGGGAAGTTTTTGAGGGAAGGGGTGATGGGGAAGTTTTGGAGGGAAGGGGTTATGGGGAAGATTTGGAGGGGAGGGGTGAGATTGGATTTTGAAAAATGTACGATTAATGGGAAACGAACATTTCTTGCAAAATGAGTTTCTTGAAACCTTCGAGTCAAAAATACGTTTGAGGACGCTGAAGGATGGGTGGAGTTCTGGAGAGTTTAGGGAATGTATGAAAGAGACACTGCAACTGTAAGAGATGGAATTTTTTTTTGGAATGAATAGATTTGGTGAGCAAGTCGAAAGCATCCTTTTATAGAAGAAGAAGAAAAAGGTGTTATAGTATATGACAGAATACAGTTCTTCAGTGGACAGTTGAAACATTTTTTAACGACGTGAACACGTGATCACGAACAACGTGGTCGAAGAACGAACGAACAAATAAGAACGAACAACGGATAAGAACAGAGAAGGGATTATTTTTTATTTTTTTTGAGTTGAGATGAAAACAGAGACAGAGACCGAACGTGAAACGTGAAAAATAGAGCCCGAATGTAATTGCGAGCGCAATCGAAGAACCGCTGAGACAGAAACAAAGCCTCAAGCCAAGGTCAGACACGGTAGCCTACTAGTACTACACTAGGCATCAGAATATGCGACACGAACTAACCGACGATTCTGTACACAGGTATGAAAAACCAACACCAAGAATACTATTAAAGACACACCAATAGTTACACACACCGAAAGAAAGATACAGTTTCGACAAAAACACAATTGTGAAAAGTTACTTAACTTCGAAAGCTATTATGGGGTCATCACTGTTTGGGATGGTGGTGAACAGCTGTTTTAAAGACCTGGAGGGAGGAGTGGGATTGAAGAGAGTGAGGGAGTTTGTTCCAGAGGCGGGAGAAAAGAGGAATTAAGGAGTGAAGGTGAGCAGAGAGTCTTGATTTTTGGCAGTTTAACCATAAGAGGGTCGCAGGCAGATCTTGTGCGACCTGTAGGAATATTTGGGGGACAGAGCCCAGAGAGAGCTGGAGGAGCAAGGCCGGAGAGGAGTCGGTAGAAGACAGAAAGACCACCAACCTGCCTGTGGTGAGTAAGTGAAAGGCCCTCGGAGGTAGCTTCATCACTGGAGATTCCAATGATTCTAAACGCTTTGGTTTCAACAGCGTGAAGACGAGCTAAGTGTGAGGCAGGAGCACCAGCCCAGAGGGGAGAGCAGTATTCCATTGAGCTGCAGATGAAAGCCTTGTATGTGGTGAGGAGCTCAGGTGTGCCAAGGAAGGACTTCACACGACGGAGGATGCCCAGTCGGCGACTTGCTTTGGAGGCCAGATTTGAAATGTGGTTTCCCTAGGAAAAATCATGGCAGATAGTGAGACCCAAAAGCTTGAGTGACAGAACTTCTTGCAGAGGATTATTCAGAAAGTGGATGGGAGGGTTGTCCAGTCGGTCTTTTCGGAGAGACATCATAAGAGTGTGATTGAAGTAATTGAAGACAATATGGGATGAACCTGTGCATGAGAGAGCAGGTTTCTGTGGAAGAATTCCCAGACTGAGTTAATATCTGGGGCAGTAGCTATGGGACTGGGAGACGAGTCCTTTTTTTTTTTCTTTTTTTTTTCTTTTGTATACTGAATCGAGGCTCGTGAAAGAGCTAACATTTACTTCACAAACAAATCAACCAGACAAACAAAACACACAAAAAGAGGGAGCGGAAAACAAGATGGGGAGAGAAGGGGAAGCACACAAACACAACATTTGAGAGCAGGGAGATGTGTGGAAGGGAGAGGGCTTTGGGGGAGGAGGCGTGGGAAGGGGGGAGAGCCTGTAAACCTGTAACCATCTCTCCTGAAGAGAGATGGCTGCTGCAGTCCCGGCCAATCTGCTTGAGTGAACTGACAGACTCGCTGGTGTTGAGGCAGCCCTCTAAGAATAGCCAGAGAGATGTTGGCTTTCACCAGCACATGATCAGATCCAATGGGAGCAAAGGAAAAGTAGAAGCCATTTGCGGGAAAGTTAGTCATCACCCAGTCCAAAATGGAGGATTGGCCATTGGGAGAAATCCGGGTTGGAAAGTTTATAGATTGAGTCAGTCCCATGGAGTCACTGAAGTCTTTGCTGAAGTGCTATGTTATCTTCCTCACTTCTCTGTTCTCAATTTCCATTTTGTCAAAAATAACCTCATGCGTACTGTTATGGATTCGTCACTTCCGTTGTTGTGGTTCTCATCCACTGTAAACATTTTTGGTTCCATGTACTATTATTGGTATCGTCTAAGTGAATTGAAGATAACTGTTTTCAAAAGGTAAAAAAGTTAGTGTTTTAAAAAGAAACCGGAAACCGGATTGGGAACCGAAAAAAGAAGCAGAGGAAGAAGAAGAGGAAAAGGAGGCGGAGCGAGTGAGGTGGACAAGAAGCCGAACTGCGTTGAGGTTTTGAGCAAACGCTAGCGAACGGGGGTCACTAGTGAACTTTGGGTTTCCTGGGAAAGGGATTCCTGCGACAGAGTTGTTATCGCTGTGACAGATGAACCTGTGTGTCAGGTTTTGCGGTTGATTCCGAAGAGAATCATTGGAGTGCGGTTACGTCTCGAGTACGGGCCGTTGGGCGTTTTGTGTAGCGCCCGATTTTCGCATCGCTCCAGGTTTTTCACCTCGCTCCAACCATTTCAACGCATCCAGCCGTTAGCCTGGTTTGCATGTGTGACATGGATTTCGAGTGGGAATTTGCGGTTCGCTGTGTGGGGGGCCGTTGAACATCCATACCCAAAGGTGTGATTTCCCAGTCGCCTCTTGAGGACACTTTTGCCTATCTTTGGCAGTGTGACTGTCAACCGAGTGGGATTCTGGTCTCGATACAACATCGTTCTGACGATCACTGAAGCGTGGATCGACTTTGGTTTGAAGCTGGGACAGAGACATTGGGAATGTTATTTTCGCTCACTTGGAGCACAGTGAGTTATATTGTACGAAACTGATGGTACCATCATAGGAATGATATATTGGTTGTACAATTGATTAATATTGTTATTGTACTGTTATTCTTGTGTGACCTTAATACAATACTTGTTTGTTGGTAACAATTGGTGTGGTTTCACCATTGATCTTTGACACACAGAATAACACATCTTTCTGCCATGACTCCTCTCGGGGCTCGGAGGTACACCGTGACCGGGGTTCGGGGAGGAGCACGTAACAGTACGTTATAAATAGATGGCACCTTGTCTGGTTCTCGTTTTGCGGACTTTTATTGAATGCTATTCAAGGTTCCCTCCATCTTGGTTAGCAGACCCTGGTTGACATGAGCAGTTTTAAGAGTTTTTATTGCAATCACTTTCCCCCTCTACCAGGCTTAAGCTTTATCATTCAGGGAGCATTGCTTGATCACATTTTTATCTCAAATATCACTTGTCTGGCCATTGTGCTGACAATTTCACTTTGAAGCAGACAGTTCCTCCTCTTCTGACAGACAGCTTGATACTATCTATATCCCTGTCTGTTGCTTTGCATATGATCATAATCTGGCCTATCTCATATCCTTCATTGCTCGGAAATCAAACATCCTTATCTCTGTCTGTTGGATAATAAAACAGCTCAGCAAATCGTCAACCGAATCACTCTCTTAATATTATCCTCCATTTGCCTGCTTGGTTCTTGGAATGATGGACGCCATAACCCATAAGTTCTGCGCTTCAGAGATTTTAGAATTCAGGCTTAGCTCAGACAGCCTTTCAGCCTTTCAGATTTAGCTCTGACATGCATTACACTCACTCAAAGGTGTCCCACTAATGATGGAAGGTGTCCTGATTTCATCACACCCTTTCCATCCTGTTTGTAAAGGCAAAAACTCGAGTTTTGGATTCCAGTGCTTCGGAGAGATGACATTCGCAACTGAGTGGTGAAGAATCAGCAAAAAGCGAGATATCATCCATTTGTGCGGTGTCAACAGTCTATTCTGAAGGTCAGCAAGCTTTTGTCATTCCTAATGTCTGGAGAATTCCCATTTCAAGGCACTGTTGGATTGTTTTTGTTTTTTTTAAACCCAGATGGCTCGTTAATGACCTTCAGGGAAGGGTAACCTTCTTGGCGCTTCTCCTGCTCTGCTTGTGGTGCGAGTGCACACTATTATTTATTACTTGCAAAATCGAAGATTTTTCAAGTATATTGGTCGGTTCCGTTTGTGGTTCTGTCTGTTTGTCTGTTTGTCTGTTTGTCTGTCTGTCTGTTTGTCTGTCTCTGTTCGTCTGTTTGTCACCGGCCTACAGGTCACAATTCTAAACCGATCGTCACGAAACTTCACCACGTTGTATAAGTCGTCCCAATTGAGAAGCCTATTGATTTTAAGGTCAAAGGTCAAAGGTCATCTGGAGGTCAAATTTCTAAAATCGCCATTTTAAATCCGATTGACTTGAAAATTGAATAGCATTTGTATATCAAGTCACTAAATTGGGAAACATACTATTTTTGAGGTCAAAAGGTCAAAGGACAACTTAAGGTCAAATTTTTTAATTCATCAATTTTCATCTAAAAAGCCGCCAATTCTCAACCGATTGACTTGAAAATTGAACAGCATTTTCACATTGAGTCACTAAATAGGGAAACCAACTATTTTTGAGGTCAAAAGGTCAAAGGTCAACTCAAGGTCAACCTTCCAAAATCATCATTTTTCATCTGAAAAATCGTCGCTTTTCTTCCTGTTGACCCGAGCTTTGATCAAGATTGTCAATTTAAATGTTGATGAAATGGACAATTTGCTGTATCAATGGAATTTTTTTCTTGGGGAGGGGGGGGGGGGCGTATTTTGCAAGTATCGTGCTCCGCATGACGTCTTCTTGTTTATTTATTAACATTTTATTTGCCAAACACGTCACACACAGGGGCATACAGACAAATAAATACACGAGACATGACACAAGACTGTTAGACGAGACAAATACAACCACTGAGCTTGAGGAAGTGCCGTCACTTCCTGGAGGACTCTGGTACCAGTGACGTCACAACATGGCACTGCCTTTCTCACCGCACACAGCGGGGCATTTGTAAGGAGGAATTTCCTCCTTCCCATGGATGCCAACATGGATGGATTGCCCAAACTCTTATCCTTATTAAATGCTGAGCGTCAAGCAAGGAAGGGGGAAATTCCCCCACATTAATTTTTTTCAGTAGTTTACAATTCAGATAAAAACATCCCTTATTTTAACGTGATTAACAATAATGAACGTAAACTGTATTTATGATTTCACGTACACTGTAACTACACTAACAAACGGTAATTATGGAAGTCAGATTTAGCTACCCATTATTGATATTAAGCCCTCCCTCCCCCCCCCCCCCCCCCCCCAAATAGGGAAGTCAAACTACACCGATGATACCTAGATCAATGAGTGCGCGCGCCGTCCTCGGATGGGATGTTAATCTGGTGATCTGTCTGCCATTATTGGTTGCTGCTTGGACGTAAAATACCTCGCAGGTGTCTTTTTACGAAAAGGTGAGTTATCTCCGGCATCCTGAACAAATTTCAAATTTCTGCAACCCTCTAGAATCTAGATAGTCCAACCTAAGGTTGGGGCCTCCCCGTCCGAGAACCAAGGACAATCGATCGAACGCAGACAATAAATCACTCCGACATTTTGTATTTCAAATGGAGCGATGCAAAAACAATTAGCGGAATGGAGAAAGTTGAAAGAATTACATAATTGACTTAACAGCTCGTTACCCTAAATTTGTGTCCTTCGCTCTGACATTTATAAACCGTGCATCTCACGTTACTCACATCGGTCGACCATGACTGGAGTGAATCCCACTGTGTACATGAATTGCGCTTTCAGTTGGGGAAGCCCGTACGTCATGGTGACGTCATCGTCTCGTGCACGGGAGATTCCTGCGCCGCGTGGGCAGCACAACGGCGAACCAAGCAGACGGTCTGGGACACACGCGGTCTGCAGTCGGACAGCGGCCCAGACGGGCGGTCAGGTGGACAGACGGAGGCGGGAAGACGGACAAAAAAGAGGAATTGAATTTGTTGTTATATATGGGACAGAAAAGGAAGGGCTTTTGCAATCGGTGTCGCTGCTGAAGAGCAATTCGGATGTTCTTCTGCACGTCTTTGTGCCAGTAAGTTCAACAACAGCATTTGCATTTATTTATAGTTTGAATTGCAACATCTTAACTTTACAAATTATCTTTCAAAAAATGCTTAATCCAATTCATTTTGTGCTTATTTATATACTTCATTTATAAGAACTTATTTATATACCGACACTTAATTTATCAATTTATCTTGAATTTATCGTTCAAATGCAACGAAATTGAGAACATTAAATGTTCATAAAAGTCAGGACGAGGGCATCAATGTGTGATGGGAGTTAAACTTCGCGTTCAATCAATGTGCCAGTATTAGTTGGTGGACCTTAAAGATCCCACGGTGTTCTTAGCGAAGAGTATACGAGCTATCGCCGGCACGCTGAACAAATTCCTAAAAACGAATTCTTAATTTCTGGACCCTCAGTCGAGCAATCCTGCGTCGGAGTGATGTCCCGTCCAGGATTGTAACTCCCAGCCAAGGAACGGCTATGGCCAAACCGAACATGGTGCATGGTGAACGTACGTACTAAATAGATTGCATTTAGCAAACGCTATGTTCTTACATTTTTCTTATGTATAGTAGAGATTTTTTTTAACCCACATTGCATAAAGGTTCACTGACCTTGTCTGGCAGTGAAATTGTGCTAACCACACGAAACCGATATCTCGTATTAAAAAAGAAAATAGTGGTGGAAAATCTGTTCCTGATTATTTAAGGTGGAAGCCAAAGCATTTACTGATTAGCAATACTCGCTCCCTCTGGGAGAAAAATATGTTGTCAATAACCGCTCTCCCAGCAGGGATCAGTGGTTAAACTACCTGCACTATTCTCCATGTACAGACGAAAATCGCAAGTCGTCTCTCCATTCACGCTGGGGGAGAGGTGGTGAGGTGGGAGGGGATGGGGGTGAGGTGGGATTATTTTATGCCCATGACATTACCGTGGGTAGCGCTAGCAGGGATGCAAAATATGGTGGAGATTGGCCCAGCCGTTGTTGATATTTACAATTATCAGACACAAATAATTGCCATATTTTTTATCATAGGATATCTATCATGAAAAAAATATATATCATGAAAAAAAAGGATATCTATCTTTTTGTTATATTAGAATATCTGTCATATATATATATATATGTATATATATATATATGTATATATATATATATATATATATATATATATATATATATATATATAGTGCTTCTTCTTCTTCGTTGTTCCACCACGTAGATAGTACAATCCGCTATTTGAGTTGAACGCCTCCATCAACGCTCGATTGCTATCCGTGATTTTCTGGTCTTCACCGAGGGGAATCACAGGAGTGTGTATATATATATCATGATGTCTATCATGACAGATATATATATATATATATATATATATATATATATATATATATATATATATATATATATATATATATATATATATATATATATATATATATATATATATATATATGAAGAACCAATCACGACTTTCACCCATAATTGAGGGGGAACAACTAATAATATCTCTCATCAAATAAATTATCCCATGCTGGCTAGGGTCATTATAATTAACCCCGCTGCTCATCGAGCTAAATAAAGCTGCCGAAAGCAACAAATAAAGCTCTTATTGGTTGCTTTAGGATTCTCTCTTTGGCAAGAAGAGCAGGGAGGGTTAAATAAATATTGTTACGAATTTGGGTAGTGATATATGCAGTGCAGAGTATATCTGAGTCGGTAACATGCTTCGACTGTCGCGATAGGGAATCTACCTGTAATAAGTTCTGTGTGTTTAGGCGTTTTGTCGGTCAAGGTGTATAACTGTGGATCTACCAGGAGATTCGGGTGATAGGTAGTGTAGGGGTTAATGAGTAGAGCCCTTGTATGTCGCACCTGGTAGTCAAACCTTTGTCCCTTATGGCACTGCAGACCATATAGACACTAGTTAGGACCTTTAGTACAACATTAATGACACCCTTCCCCCCTGACATGACTGAGAAAGAAATCGGGCTAGAACACCCCCGATAATGGCCACCACCATTTGCACCTCCGAGAGGCCTATCCGCCTCGCATAGCATGTGCTACAACAAGGAACAGGGGTGGGAGTGAGAGTGGCGCAGTGGGCATGCCCCTGGACGAGCCGGCGAGTCGGGGGAGGCTCTGATTGGCAGGACAGTGAACCAAAGCTGACGTCACCGGCCAGAGATATTAACAGGGGCCGGACGCCCTTTCAAGCAGTTCAATTCAGATCTGATCCTGAGTTCGTGCGCAGTGCAGGCCAGAGGAATTGGCGTTGAGTTGAGTACAGTCCCGGTGCGATCCCGAGTTGAGAGAGTCCTGGCCCTGGTTGGCTTGAGAGTTGGCTTGTGAGTCCGAGCCCGAGTGGAGTTCGCTTGCTTCGTGCAGCCCTGCGTTGGACCTTTGGTGCACGGACCTCGTGGGGGTCGACGAGGAGCCTGGAGTGGGCGCTGGCCCGGGCCTTCAGGGCGCTGGAGCAAGGGACCTCGTGGTGTGCAGCGGAGATTGGACGAACAAGACCACAAGACGAGATAAGGCCGCATCCGCGATTACATTTTACACAACGAACGTGTTTCTTTTCTTTAGTTCGCAGCCTATCAAACTTTAAGAGTTTGTATCTGAAGTGTGAGTGGGGATGTCCTGATTAGGATATTAGATTTACCGTTGCGTGCTTTTCCTGTCCCTTCTTTTATTCAATAAACCCTTATATTACTTTTTGTACAAATACCTGAACGCAGTTTCCTGATTGATTTGATAGTTAAGGCTGCGGGGACTTGCGCCGCTTCCCTCCATTCCGCGCACTTAGGTGTTTTAGATTTTGGAATCCGCCATTGAGTTTCCGCCTCGGAGTTAAAGCCTTCGCGATCGGCATCCGCGACCACCAGATATTAATTTCGGCGGTTGCGCGACAATATGCACAAGTTTTAATTTGAGCAAACTCATCCAGGAGGAGGGTCGGGTGGGGGATTGATCTCGCTGGTGTTGAATTTAATGTAGCAGGTGCACTACCTCTTGGAGCATGCCGCCCATCGAAGGGGATGTCATACCTGTTGCCCCCTCTTCCATATAATTTGCACTTGCTTTTGGACGTTATAAAGATGTCCCGGTACCTTTTGAAAAAAGATAGCATTCGAGTCGCTACATGTGCTGAGCAAATTCCAAGTCCTCTGCAAATCTATGACCACCAAAAGGGAGTAGGTGGGCACACCCACAGAAACATCACAATCATACCAAGTGCCATTGAAACACCAGCAAAAAGAACCAATAGCTTCCTTTACAATATTTGAGTAGAAGGTAGAGATGCAATGGTGCAGATGTCTTCTTGCTGCAGATTGTGAGGAATTTCTTGATGCTGCAATGCTGAGTCCCAAACCTGTTTACACCGTCAGGAAGCGCCGCAAGCCGCAGTGCAGACGGTAAGTTCAGCAAAAGTTTCCTTTGTGACATCAATTTGAAAGCAATGTTACAGTGTTGATGAGAATCTGAAACAACGTTTATGTAATGTTAAATTAATAATGATGTGCTGTGTTTCAATGAAGGCAAAACTTTGGAAGGGATGATATTTCTCTTTTTGTAGGTCTACAGAGCTTCACAGTATGGCGAGTGCGTCGCGACGCCATCGTGAGCGCATGAATACAGAGCTTGAGCGGTTGGCATCGGTGCTTCCATTCCCATCAAGCCTCTCGTCTCGTCTCGACAAGCTCTCCGTACTACGGCTAGCGGTGGGCTACCTACGTAGCAAAAGCTACTTTAAGAGTGAGTACTTCCTTCATTTGTCTGCCCAAGTTATTTGATTCCACATATCTCTTTATCCAACACTTGTTGATATAAAAGATGTGCTGGACTTCCATTTATCTGCTTAAAAATTGATTGGGTTAACGATTGATATAAAGATGAATAGTTGCAGGTGTGGGCAGGGGTTCCACAGATATCATGACAACAATAACGTATTATTTGGTGTAGTTTCATATGTATGGTTAATGTAAAGGATATGTAACTCTTTAACCAAGCACATTATTGATGTACTGTATCATGTGATTTTGGAATCAGGAATTATTGATCACTTGCTCATGTCAGTACATTGCATTGCATGAAACGGAGGACCTTGGGGGTAGAGTAGGTAAAGCCTTCTTGCATTGCCCTTAATAGCATGGGGATAGCTTAGGGATATGCACACCCATCTCTGAGGGTCAAGATTGCTGAAGGAGTATGCACACTCGCCTCTGAGCGTCAGGATAGCTTAGGTGTACGCACACTCACCTCTGAGCATCAGGATTGCTTAGGAGAACTCACACTCGCCTCTAAGCATCAGGATGGCTTACGGGTACGCACACTCACCTCTGAGCATCAGGATTGCCTAGGAGTACGCACACTCGCCTCTGGACGTCAGGATAGCTTAGGAGTAAGCACACTTGTCTCTGAGCGTCAGGATAGCTTCAGTATACGCACACTTGTCTCTGAGCATCAGGATAGCTTAGGAGTATGCATACCCGCCTCTGAGCGCCAGGATAGCTTCAGCATACGCACACTTGTCTCTCAGCATCAGGATAGCTTAGGAGTATGCATACTCGCCTCTGAGCATCAGGATAGCTTCAGCATACGCACACTTGTCTCTGAGCATCGGGATACCATAGGAGTACGCACACTCACCTCTGAGCATCAGGATAGCTTAGGAGTACGCACACTCGCCTCTGAGCATCAGGATGGCTTAGGAGTACGCACACTTGTCTCTGAGCATCAGGATGGCTTGCTTAGGAGTATGCACACTCGCCTCTGAGCATCAGGATGGCCTTGGGGTGCGCACACTCGCCTCTGAGCATCAGGATAGCTTAGGGGTACGCACACTTGTCTCTGAGCATCAGGACAGCTTAGGAGTACGCATACTCACCTCTGAGCATCAGCATAGCTTCAGCATACGCACACTTGTCTCTGAGCATCAGGATAGCTTAGGAGTATGCATACTCTCCTCTGAGCATCAGGATAGCTTCAGCATATGCACACTTGTCTCTGAGCATCAGGATAGCTTAGGAGTATGCATACTCGCCTCTGAGCGTCAGGATAGCTTCAGCATACGCACACTTGTATCTGAGCATTGGGATAGCTTAGGAGTACGCACACTCACCTCTGAGCGTCAGGATAGCTTAGGAGTATGCATACTCGCCTCTGAGCATCAGGATAGCTTAGGAGTATGCACACTTGTCTCTGAGCATCAGGATGGCTTAGGGGTATGCACACTCGCATCTGAGCATCAGGATGGCTTAGGAGTACGCACACTCGCCTCTTAGTGTCAGGATAGCTTCGGAGTACGCACACTCTCCTCTGAGCATCAGGATGGCTTAGGAGTATGCACACTTGTCTCTGAGCATCAGGATGGCTTAGGAGTATGCACACTTGTCTCTGAGCATCAGGATGGCTTAGGAGTATGCACACTTGTCTCTGAGCATCAGGATAGCTTAGGAGTACGCACACTCGCCTCTGAGCATCAGGATGGCTTTGGGGTACGCACACTCGCCTCTGAGCATCAGGATGGCTTAGGGGTACGCACACTCGCCTCTGAGCATCAGGATGGCTTAGGGATACGCACACTCTCCTCTGAGCATCAGGATAGCTTAGGGGTACGCACACTCGCCTCTGAGCATCAGGATAGCTTAGGGGTATGCACACTCGCCTTTGAGCTGCCTAGTCTCGACCCAGCTATACACTGTTGGCCTGATGTTTCACAGGCAGGGCAATACATCAATGCGTGTGCCACCCATCAGAAGGATGTTAAGCCAGATGACCCGTCTGCCAGCATCAGAGGTGATTATGGACGTCAAATATCCCATGATGTCTTTCCCAAAGAGTAGGCGAGTTATCGCCAGTGCACTCAACAAATTAGAAATTCCTGCCCTGGCTGCCTGCTGGGAAGGCAATGGCAAACCACCCAGTATAACCATCCTCATCTTGCATCCCATGCTCTTTTTCCATGAATGATATTTTAAGAGTAAATTGTCTTCGCCTTGACGCACCATGTTTGAGTCGATATTGCTCTGCACACATTTCAGCTCAAATTAGTCAAATCGACATTTGAAGGAAGCAGAAGCTTCAAGGTGGCATTTTGACAAAAGCTTGGTATGAGTAAGTGAATCCCAAGCGCTCTTTCCATGTTTTCTGGGTGGTGGTACCGCTTTTTTGGTGTTTGCAGTAAACCTTTTGACTGCTCACACCTTCAACTACCCAGAGGCTTTTACTACCGACCACCTTGACTTCACGAGAAAACGGATTCAGGCTTCAGCAGTTTGAAAACTACTGCTTGGCAGAAACCACACGTGTTTCCTTAGAGTCAGTAAATGTGATTTTTTTTTTTTACCTGTTATATTTGTATAACGAATGATCTCACATATCTCTACCATACATGAGTAAAATGCAGGCGAGGAAGTGATCACTGTCCAAAATTTTATCCGAGACGAGCAAAGGCGAGTGGTTAAATTTAACAGGAAGTAACTCCATATGAGCAATAAGACAAAAAGTTGTTTGATCTAAATCTATACAGAACACTTGAAATAATGTATGTACACAAATAGACAACTAAAAGATGTGGGTTGAGAGTGGAGGGACTAGACTAGAGTGAGGGAGAGGCAGGCCTTCGTGTCTCGGACGGACTGCTCAAATCATTTGTGGGCTGGGAAGGCAAAGCAGTAAGCCCTCCAGGTCTTCAAGATGGCTGTTCACCACCATCTCAGATCATTCCCAATCCAAAACGATGATATTTTCTACCTTCGTTAACCCACCCCAAGCCATCCTTATTCCAAATTTCCAGTTTTTCCTTCCTGAGAGTGGGCTTCTGTATCCATCTTGTTCACCCCATGCGTTCTTTCCTGCCCCCTATTCCTCACCCATTGTTTGTCCAACTCTCCCTCTATGTTGTCCTTCAACTCCACTGTTGGTGTGTTATCCTTTTCCTCTACTGTTGCTTTTGCTCTGTTATGTCCTGATCCGTTCAGTGTACCAGCTGTTCCATGAACTTTTACTCTGGACACATAAAAAGGAAAAAAAGGTGAGCGACATATTACTCTTCCCAAATTAATGCAAGGAGAGTTTCAGGTCTACAAGCGACTGCTTGCCATTCATGACAAGCTCTGCGGTATATTACCAAAAGTATTAGGACAATAAGGATTGTTCATTCACAACTGTTTATCCGGTTCATAACCGGGTTTTGGTCATATTTTGACAACAGTTTAAGAACTTTTTATTTTTCTTTTACAATTTTGTTGCAGCACATGTCTAGTGTAATATTGTGCCATTCCTCCTTCAGATAAATACATGTTCACTGTTGGATTGTAGTCTGTTGGCTGATTAGCAGGTGAAGTTCCAAGATTTCCCGTCGGGGTTCAATTGGGCTTAAGGGATCGGAGCTGGCGGTACGGCAACTGGAGATTTTCAACGTTATGTTCTCTTCAAATCAATTATTTGCAGACATAGCAGTGTGATAAGGTGTATTGTCATGCTGGTAGATTGAATTAAGGGTCCTCACCATGGTATTGTTTCAAAGAAACTGGTAATACTTCATTGTCAACAATGTCACAATAAGAAACCTTTAAGAAGCATACGCTACTTTGCAATGGGGATGTGCTGGAGAGCGGGATGACGCACACATGCAGGTCGGGATAGTTCATTACAAGTTTGTGTGTGCTGTCCCTACACTTTTTGCTAATACAGCGTATGTCTTCATTAACATGGTATTTATTACTCCCGCCAGTGAGTAATGCATTAGATCGTGTCCGTGTGTGTGTGTGTGTGTGTGTGTGTGTGTGTGTGTATGTGTGTTCGTATGTTCGTGTGTTCGTGTGTTTGTGTGTTTGTGAACAAGATATCTGGAAAAGTTCTTAACGGATTTGGATGAAAGTTGGTGGGATGATTGCCCTTGGGATAAGGAAGAATTGATTCGTTTTTGGTGAAGCTCAGGATATTATCCTGGATCCAGGAATTTTTTGAAGGATTTTTTACCATTGGAAGATAGGGCTCAGCAGCGGCCACCCACTGTAGGAGTATGCGCTCTACTGAGTGGCGTTCTAGTTTTATTACAGTAATACAGCGATTTATCAGTGCACTGCACCATGTTTAGGATGCGGTTATGGTGGTGTCCCACACAGTTTATTGGTAACCTTTGATAGGACTTGCGAATACTTCATTGGTGAGCATCTTTCAGTCTATATTCTATACGAGTAAAAAAACCTGTCAAAAATGACTGGTTGGAACACTTTATTTGACGGTGCAGCCTCGTGAGCGTGCCAAAGTCTGAAGCCTCGGCCGAGTGTCAGATGTGCTTATATCTTCTTTAGTTATGAGACATCCTTTGCCTGATGTTGGCTTAGTGGTTAGGGTGCTGGCTTGGGATCCTAGGATCCTGAGTTTGAATCCCGGTCGATCGCTGAATTAATGCCAGGTGGGTTGATTCAGCCTGTCATCCTTCCGAGGTCCGCAAATTGAGTACCAGTTTGCTGGGATGAATGATCCCGGTGTGTACCCCGATTTAGAATAGGTACACCGTATCCCTCCGCATCGTTAGAGGCGACTAAGGTTTGGCGTCAGGAAGGGCGTCCGGCCATTAACAACATTGCCTCAAACAGGGAACCATGATTGTCATGGGGCCCGCAAGGCTAACCCCCTCTCTAGCGGGGATAAATGGCCTTAAAATGATCATTCATTTATTAGACATCCTACGGACGTAAATGAACACTTGTTTTACTCTGCTTGTGTTGCACATCACGTGCAGAAAATTTCACCTCGTTGTACCTTGTATTTATTATTTAAAAAAAAAAAAATGCTTCTGTACACCGCCCTTGATATCTGGTTTGCAAGACACTGTCTACAATTCCAATATAAGAGAGGTAATTACCCTTTAATGGAAAATGTTTTTCGAGTTTGTTTTATCCTCCAAAATAGACTGTAGTGAACACACATGTTAAAAGATTGGTCTGTAAAACCTTCCCTTATGAAGGGGGACAGACGTCTGTACAAACACAAAAACTGTTTCATCTGGTCGATTCGACAATTAGATGTTAAATCATATGTTCGTTTCCTGGATTTGCATTTTATTTCTAATCAAACTCTTTATAACGGAAGTACCCTTAAGCCTAGTATAAGGCGTCTGTAAAGGAAAAGATGCAGAGGTTCTTATCTGATTTGCTATCGCCATTTACGCTGACGTTGCCTCCCCAGTGAAAGATTCCAAAGGATGATGTGGTTCCAGGCTGCTGCTCCATATTACGATTACCAAGCTTTTTTTCCATTAGACTTCCTTATGATTTTCCATCTTGAAGCATTTTCCATTCTTCAATTTCATACTGCAGTGAAGTGAATTGCTTGTTTCCAACACCATCTCATCTCCTTTATGGTGCTAAAGGAGTGTGCCAATAATATCTATTTACTTGATACAACAACAATTTGCTAAAATAATTATTATAGTAAAGCGCGGCGTTACGCGCGCTGCTTGCGAGCAAGGAGGAAGCGGACAAGCGGTAACTTATAAGCGTCTTTATTTCAGGAGCTCACTGTAACACTGGCGCGCTCCGGGCTGCGCGCCCGGTGTATATCATGAGGCCACGCCTACCCCTCGGGCGTGGCCACCGCCCACTCGGTGCGCGGAATGATGTCACCACGCCAGTGGGCTTTTGTGTCCGCCACACGCGCCCCCCCAGAATTCCCGCGCACCTGGAGGGCCAGTTTGCGGGGCAGACGAATGACCCGGCCGAAGCGCCCCCTGGCGATCGGCGGCGTCCGGGGTGCAGGGATGCCAGGTGGGATGCCCCTGGCTGCCCCTGGGATGGGTGCAGGACCGGGGGGCGGCGTGGCGGCGGGGCTGGGCGGTGCCGGGGGTCCACCCGCAGGGGGGCGGCCCCGATGTGTGGGTCGGGCCACTGGCGGTGGATGGTCCACGTCGAGGTGGGCCGGCTTGAGGCGGTCTACCGAAACGTGGTCAGGAGTACCGCCGATGTCCAGGGTGAAGTGCTTCGCCCCGGTCTCCAGCACACGGAAAGGCCCGTCGTACGGGGGCCGCAGTGGTGTCCGGTGGGCATCGTGGCGGACGAAGACGTACTCCGCCGTGTGAAGCTCCGGGGCGACGTGCGTCGGTGGGTGCCCGTGGCATGCCGTTGGCACCGGGGCGAACCTCTGGGCGGTCTCTTGCAGAGCGGACCACTGCTGTGCCGCAGACCATGGTGCCGTGGAGTCGGGGAGGAACTCGCCCGGCACCCGCAGCGGTTGCCCGAAGACCAACTCCGCCGCGGATGCGCGCAGGTCCTCCTTGGGCGCCGTCCCGAGGCCCAGCAGGACCCAGGGGAGCCTGTCGACCCAGCCGCCGTCGCGGAGGGTGGCCCGGAGCGCGGCCTTGAATGAGCGGTGAAATCGCTCACACAGGCCGTTAGCCTGGGGGTGGTAGGCCGTGGTTCGGTGCAGCCGGACCCCGAGCCCCTGCGCGACCGCCCCCCAGAGCTCCGAGGTGAACTGGGGGCCGCGGTCGGACGAGATGTCTGAGGGGGCGCCGAACCGGGCGACCCAGGTGGCGATGAAAGCCTGCGCGACATCGGCCGCCATTGTCGACGCCAAGGGCACGGCCTCCGGCCACCGGGTGGTGCGGCCCACCATGGTGAGGACGTAGGTGAAACCCCGGGAGGGGGGCAGAGGTCCCACCAGGTCCACGTGGACGTGGTCAAACCGGCGTTCCGGCACCGTGAACGGGGCCAACGGGGCCTGGGTGTGCCGGTGCACCTTGGCGCACTGGCACGCGAGGCACGTCCTGGCCCAGCCGCGGACGGCCTTCCGGAGGCCATGCCAGACGAACTTGTCAGCGATCAGCCTTTGGGAGGCCCTCGCACCCGGGTGGGACAGGCCGTGGATGGCGTCAAACACCTGGCGCTGCCAGCCCGTGGGCACGATGGGGCGAGGACGCCCGAGGGAGACGTCGCACAAGAGGGCCGCGCCTGCGCCGTTGAACGCCACCTCAGTGACGCGGAGGCCCGTGACGGCGGTCCGCAAGGCCTGGACGTCGGGGTCAGCGGCCTGGTCCGCTGCCATCCGGGCATAGTCGATGCCGAGGTGGACTGCATGGGCGACGGCCCGGGAAAGGCAATCCGCCACCGGGTTGTCCTTCCCCGCGACGTGCTGGATGTCCGTCGTGTACTCGGACACGGCCGAGAGGTGACACTGCTGCCAGGCCGACCACGGCTCGGTGACCTTGCCCATCGCGAAGATCAGCGGCTTGTGGTCGACGAAGGCAGTGAACGCACGGCCCTCGAGCAGATGGCGGAAGTGCCTGACCGCCAAGTGAAGCCCGAGCAACTCGCGGTCGAAGGTACTGTAACGGCGTTCGGGCGGGCGAAGCTGCCGGCTAAAGAACGCCAGCGGTTGCCAAGCTCCACGCACCCATTGCTCGTGTACCACGCACACCGCGTAGTCCGAGGCATCGGTGGTGAGGGCGATCGGTGCATCGGGCGCCGGGTGCGCGAGCATAGTGGCGTTAGCCAAGGCGAGCTTCGCGCCCGTGAACGCCGTGTCCATCTGCTCGGTCCAGGTAACGTCGCCTTTGCCCGGCTTACCTCGGAGAGCTTCGTGCAGGGGGCGCAGGAGCTGGGCGATACGGGGCAGGAACCGATGGTAAAAGTTCACCATGCCCAGGAACTCCTGCAGCCCTCTGATCATGCAGGGGCGCGGAAACCCCTTCACCGCCTCCACCTTGGCCAGCAGGGGGACGGCTCCGTGCCTGGTGACACGGTGCCCCAGAAAATCGATTATGGTGGCGCCGAACCGGCACTTTGCGGGGTTCACAATCAGGCCATGCTGGCCCAGGCGTTCGAAGAGCGTGCGGTGGTGGCGTAGGTGCTCTTCGCGGGACGCGCTGGCGACGAGGATATCGTCCAGGTAGACATAGACAAAATCCAAGTCACGCAGGACGCTGTCCATCAGTCGCTGGAACGCCTGAGCCGCATTCTTCAGACCGAAGGGCATGCGCAGGAACTCGAAGAGTCCGAATGGCGTGATTACCGCCGTCTTCGGGATGTCCTCCGGCCTGACGGGGACCTGATGGTAGCCGCGTATGAGGTCCACCTTCGAGAAGAAGGACATGCCCGCCAAACGGGCGGAAAAGTCCTGAATTTGGGGGACGGGGTAGCGGTCGGGAGTCGTGGCGTCATTGAGACGGCGATAGTCCCCACACGCTCGCCATCCCCCACCGGGCTTCGGCACGATGTGCAGCGACGACACCCAAGCGCTCTCTGAGCGCCGAACGATGCCGAGTCGCTCCAGGGTAGAGAACTCCGCTTTTGCCACCGCCAGCTTCGTCGGCTCGAGGCGGCGTGCCCGGGCGTAGACCGGTGGCCTGACGGTGGGGATGTGATGGGCCACCCCATGCTTGACGGCCCCCGCCGAGAAGGTGGGCCGCGTGAGGGCTGGGAAGCTGGCGAGGAGGCGGGTGAATGCGTCCGCTGCCGGAAGCGTACAGACCAACGTGGCCGGAACCGAACTGTTCGGCAAGTCGCTTGGCAAGCCGCTCGTTGAGCTGGGCAATGCACAAGCGAGCGAGCTGAACGTCTCGGCCTGGACAAGACGTCTGCGCTCGACGTCGACCAGGAGCCCATTAGCGCACAGGAAGTCCGCGCCAAGCAGTGCCATGGGCACGTCGGCAGTGACGAACGTCCATCGGAAAACCTGCCCTCCGAACCGCAGAGAGAGGCAGTGTTTTCCGTACGTACGGATGGGCGTCCCGTTCGCGGCAAGCAGCGCGGGGCCCCCACCCGCGGTGTGCTTGTCTGACGTGCCGGCGGGAATGACACTCACCTGCGCTCCCGTGTCGCACAGGTAACGGCGCCCGGGGAAGGTGTCCGTTATGAACAGCAGGCTGCTCGAACGGCCGGCGCTCATCGCCACTATTGAGCGCCGGCCCAGGCGTTTCCCGACCTGTTGAAGGAGCATGGCGGATGACACTGCCGAGCTTCGTGGCCGAACTTGGCGTGGACCCAGCACCAGGTGGTGGAGCTGGAGGAGCGCGGCTGGCTCCGCCAGGCCGGTGGAGTTGGCGGGTTTCCCCGCAGTGGCGGTTTTCGCCGCGGCAGTGGGCGGGGCGTGCGGCGGTCACGAGGTGCATATCAGCATGCTGCGTATGCTGTATAAGCTGATGCTGTGGATCAGCAGCATCAGCAGCAGCATCAGCAGCATCAGCTACGAGGGCCGTGACGGCCATGCCGACTCTCGTCCGCGTGTCCGAAGCGGCGAAGTACTTGTCCGCCTCAGCTGCCAATGCTCGGGGTTCCGTTAGCCCGGTCCCGGCCAACGTGAGGCGAACCTGCACTGGAAGTTGGTGACGGAAAAGCGCCCGGAATAGAGAACCGGGGGCTTCGTCGCCCAACAGTGACAGCATATGGTCCATTCGGACCGACGGGCGCGTGTCACTGAGCTCGGGGAGATCCAGGAGGCGGTCGGCCCGTGCATCGTCCGTGAGGCCGAACGTGGCTAGGAGTAGCCGCTTGAGTGCCTCGTACTTGTGGCCGTCCGGTGGGTGGCGAAGGACGGACACAACTCGAGCGGCCGTGCCGGGCCCGAGGGAGGCGACGACGTGGCAATAGCGCGTGTCATCGCCGGTGAGGCGCCAAAGCTGAAATTGGGCTTTGGCCTGGACGAACCAGACTTCGGCCTGAGCCTCCCAAAATTCGGGAAGTTTGATGAAGTTGGCCATGGCAATGGCGTCGCGTGTGGAAGGATCGCTCCGGCAGATCCAACGTCAAGGGGGTCACCAGTAAAGCGCGGCGTTACGTGCGCTGCTTGCGAGCAAGGAGGAAGCGGACAAGCGGTAACTTAAAAGCGTCTTTATTTCAGGAGCTCACTGTAACACTGGCGCGCTCTGGGCTGCGCGCCCGGTGTATATCATGAGGCCACGCCTACCCCTCGGGCGTGGCCACCGCCCACTCGGTGCGCGGAATGATGTCACCACGCCAGTGGGCTTTTGTGTCCGCCACAATAGCATCATGTATTATACTTCCATATCTAAGATTATTTGCCTATTGTCTAAAGCATGTGGAGGAGCTGGTACATGTATAATCGCATGTGAGACTAAGACATTACGCAAAAATAAATTGCTGTTCGGATCGTAGTAAATAGGAATCGTAACATCCTGATCATGTCAGATTGGACCACCAAACATGCCAACCCAATTTAAAGTTTTCACAACATCTACCAATTTCTTACTTTATATATCTAAACAGAATATTGCTTTCGATATTATGGAGTCATTAAGTATATGATCGGGTTCTTTGATTGTGGGTTCCTTGCCCAATTTGTGGTAAATCATCATAATATTATCCATGTCTTTGTAGCAATGAGTAAGGACTTCACGCTTAGCCAAAACAAATATGTTCAATGTTCATGTGATTCAGAGTGTATTAGTAAAGTTCTGTTCTTTTTTTCGTGCTTTTTTTTTTGCTGTAAGAGAGAATAAGGTAATATAGACATCTCTTCAGGACTTTCCAAGTTCCAACCTTACTCGACTAAATGGGATATAAACCCCTGATTTAATAAATCCCAGATGAGATGCAGTATCATGAAAGCACCCAAAGGTATGCTTTGATGTATGTATGAATGAGAACTCCTTTGATGGCCAATACTCTCAAGCGTTCAAATTTCCCTGTTCTCCCCTATACCGTAAATGAACAAATATGACATTATGACATCGTTTTGCAATATTTGCAAGTTCATACGTTATATTGTGGACTAAAACAATCTTCTTCTCGTTCTTCTTCTACTCTTTCTTCCTCTTCTTCAACGGCTACAATTATTCCCACATACTTGTGGGGTTGGCCGGAGGGAAGCTCGGCCCAAGTCTTTCATGAACCGGTGGGCCAGGAGTGCACTAAAACGATAAAATATTTTATTTCCCATAATCAAAGCGTAAACGAAGTTTTAAATTCACACACTTTATGATTTGGTTATGATTTAAATTCACTAAGTTCACACAATTTTTAAACGCATAACCATTCAACGCAGCTGCTATTGGCAATGCAATGCCAATATTATGGATGATGTACACTAAAAATGACCATTTACATTCATTATGTTTCCCATAGTGCTTAATCCAAAGGCTGTTTCCCTTTATTAAAGGAGACGGAATTTCATTTCTCTGACCTTCCTGCCGCTGTGACCGGTGCACAAGTTACACTGTCTCGTAGAGGAGTTTGTTTGTTTGATTGCAGTGGCAGCTGCGGTTGTTGTGGGCCTGTGGCTATCCGATTAGGGCTGATATACAATTTTTCCGACAGAGTGTGAAATCAAAGTAATGATTTGAGCAAAAACGATTTGGTACAATATAGAAAGAACGTTGAATCAAAAACTATTTGGTACAACTAATGACCAACACAAACTTACATTTACAGTTGCACCGACGATGAGTGGACGTTTTGCTTTTCCGAAATGTCATATTGTGATGTAAATTTTCCTTACTTGGGTGGAATATTCAATTTTGGCCATCGTTATTAGGTGACCACAAGGAACCGCCATTCCGATAACGCCCCACAATCCGGGAATGCGTTCAGAATGGGAGAGTTGCTCTCCCCTAGCTGATATGTCTGGAAATGTATGAAGCAGATGCCATGAAAGTTACTCCTCGATTATATATATATATTTTTTGTATACAGAGTCGAGGCTCGTGAAAGAGCTAACATTTATCAAACAAACAAATCAAACAAGCAAACAAAGTATACAAAAAGGGGAGCGGTCGACAAGATGGGGAGAGAAGGGGAGGAAGCACACAAACACAACATTTGAGAGCAGGGACATCGGGAGATGTTTTTGGAGGGAGAGGGCCTGGGGGGAGGCAGGATAGGTATAAAACGCAAGGACACCAAGGACTTCCAGGAAAGAAGTCAAAAGTCACCTCAAAAAAGTGGATTTGGGGTGAAATTAGCGGGGGTAGAAAAGATCAAGGTTTTGGATTGTGGAAGATAAGAGATGGTGGTGAACAGCCGTTTTAAAGACCGGGAGGGAGGAGTGGGATTGAAGAGAGTGAGGGAGTTTGTTCCAGAGGTGGGAGAAAAGAGGAATGAAGGAGTGAAGGTGAGCAGAGAGTCTTGATTTTGGCAGTTTAACCATAAGAGGGTTGCAGGCAGATCTTGAGCGACCTGCAGGAATATTTGGGGGACAGAGCCCAGAGAGAGCTGGGGGAGCAAGGCCGGAGAGGAGTCAGTAGAAGACGATGTTGCTCGGTAGAAGAGGAGTCGGTAGAAGACGATGTTGTCAATGAGGCTCCAAAATTAACACATCCTGGTCAACATTGAGTGATATTTACTCTCAAAATTCCGATTTGACCGACTTGTATTATTCTGTAAATATAAGGTCAGAACCCTTGTTTGCTGCGGGTAATAAAATGCCAGTGCGGACACAGCACTAGGGTTTTCTTGTTTCATAAATAACAGTATTTCCTGATTTCAGTTTTTACACGCACCAAGTGTTGGCGAGCGACCATAACTGAGCCACTTCCAATTAACTCTCCACCTAAAAGGTCACAGGCGTCAGCCAAAACACCTGGCCTCATCTCAACTGCCGCCTACAGGCCTCAAATAGTGAGCCCCCCAAAAAATTTGTTTCTTAAACCACCGAAGCACATTTGAGTCAGTTTATCAAATTCGTTGAGGGCATTTCTTTCTGTAGAGGTCTGGTTTGATTTTCAAAACGATGATATTGCTATTATTTCTTCAGTGCACTTTCTGCCTCTTTGTTGCTCATTTGAGTAGCAACTACGCATGCCTACCCATCACTTTGTTGATGGATTTAATCAAAAGACATCATGTTGTACTTCACAAACATATTGCGAAAAATGTATAGTTGTTCTTACTGCTATCATAGTTGCTGTGGTTGTTTTGTTTGTGTGCTCCTTACGTGTACTTTTATATATTTATATATTGCTTCAAGAAATATTACTATATATAATGTTGTGTGTTCCTTCTGTGTCCTTGTAAAGGGTTCCTGTTGTCGTAGAATAATATGTTATGTTATCATTGGAATCGCTGTATGAAGCCCTCATTCCCACTTCGACTTCAATCCTGGAAAGGGCTTTTAAAACAGGTAACTCGATAATTAAATCGACACAATTATTTGGTCCAAGTAAATAGATTATTAGCTTTCCAAAGATACCATTTCTATTATTCTATGACAGCAGGAACCGCTACATTAAAGCTCGAGGTCCTGCTTCTTCTTCAATCCCAGAAAGGTGGGCTTTTAAACCAGCGTCTGTGAGATTAAACGTACACAAACTTGTGTTCCAATTAAGTTAATTAATCATTAGTCTTACAATCAAGGAAGTCGATTATTACCTTTCCAATGGTGCCATTTTTATTATTCTACTCCAGCAATAACCCTGTAGAATGAAGTGGGATGGATGGACGCTTTTCCTTTTCGTAACAAATTAACATTTGCGTGTTCCATCTTCATCCCTACAGCTGCTCTGTCCAAATCGCCTAAGGAAACCATAAACGGATTATCCCTGAGTGAGACGGTGGAAGAAATGTCACCTGCTGCAGCTCATGACAATGGCTTTCTGGAGGAGGAGCTCGTTGAGCAGGTCATATATTTCACTTACAGATCATGCTTATTTTTTGACTCAAGATATTTACCGATCAGCAGTTCCTTGCAAGCTTTAAATAAAAGTGATGACTCATGAAATGCCTTAACATGTAAAAAAAAAAAAAATCACAATACTATATCGACACAGTGATGGGAATTCGTATGAAGCAAACAAACTT
The DNA here is from genome assembly GCF_964187855.1 of Myxine glutinosa. Lineage (NCBI taxonomy): Eukaryota > Metazoa > Chordata > Myxini > Myxiniformes > Myxinidae > Myxine > Myxine glutinosa. The sequence goes on from NW_027616558.1 coordinate 34,678, forward strand.
AAGGGAGTCACAAACAACGAATAATTGCAACTAGATGGTCAATGTGTTGTTGGTACAATAGATTTACAAAGCATTTGAAGGCCAAGTCCAGAATCAAGGAAATCAAGGAAATTTTGGGGCAACCATTAGCCCCAAAAATTTTCACAATACTATATCGACACTGTGATGGGAATTCGTATGAAGCAAACAAACTTAAGGGAGTCACAAACAACGAATAATTGCAACTAGATGGTCAATGTGTTGTTGGTACAATAGATTTACAAAGCATTTGAAGACCAAGTCCAGAATCAAGGAAATGTTGCTCCATGTTCTAATTTTCACCAATGACTGTGGCTCTCTTCATTCAGAATCTCGAAGATAAGTTCTGCTACATTGGAGGTGTCCTCTCAAAATGTATTGATTGACGACGAAATACCATCAAGACTCGGTAAAGGATGTGTGTCCTTTGGAAGATTGACGCATCGCCTTTAGCATGAACGCGGCATTCGTCTGGACACCAGGATCAGTGTCTATCATGCCAATGTCTTATCGACACTCCTGTACGGATGTGAATCTTGGACACCCTATCGACGCCATACCAAATGCCTTGATCAATCCCATATGCGATGCCTTCGTATGATTATTGGCATTAATCACCTGGTGAGACAGAATACCTAACACCTCAATCCTAGACAGCTGTCATATCCAAGGAATTGAGTATTTTTTGATGCAAGCCCAGCTTCGCAGGTCAGGACACCTCACATGCATGGAAGGGGATAGAATACCAAGAGTGCTTTTCTATGGACAACATAAATTTGGTAAACAGTGACGTGGTGGACAAAGAAAGCAACATCCTTAAATCTACACTCACGTCTTGTTCCATTCCAGTTGTCACCTGGGAACATCAGGCCACAAACAGGTCAGCTTGGCTTAACATTTGCCGCAAAGGCCTGGAATGTGGGTGACTTGTTATCGAGAGACAGCGGAGGCAAGAAAGGAAAACCTGCCAACCTCCATCTCCGCAAGGACCAGTCTATACCTGTGACGTTTGTGGTAGACACTGTGGATCCAGCATTGGACTATGCAACCATTAGCCCCAATAATCTCGTGATCCCCTAACATGCTTCATCTACTATTGATGCTGTGCATTCCTCCTGCCATTGCTTGTTGCCAAATGATTTTAACTTGGATACATCTGTAAAGAGCATGTGTCCAACGTTGCTCTTCCAACAGTTTCTGGTCTGATGGCCATTTCAATTTTCTGGTTTGCTTAACTTTTATCAGCAACCATTTTCAAGGAGCTACATGTCCATGAACACCAATTCTGGCTCATTTGTAATTATGGTTTTTGAGGCAACATTCACAACTGTATTTACAGAGATCTCTACTCAACCATTGTGTATCAGATATAGAACACACCCGTGGATACTAAACGTCGCTTGTGGAGAATTTTGGCTTTCTTCCTCAACCACAATTATATTATTAATGCTGAACAGTGCCAGTTTCAAGTATACCCCCAAAGAGCCTTACACACAGCTTCTGCTCAATCATGGACGCTTGTTTCAATTTTTGCATGGAGTATTCTTTAACAGTGAAAACCTGGATACTTATTATGCGGTTTGTCAAATCTGGGAGCCACTACCTGATGCACACTACTATTTTGGGCAGAGTGTGGCTGTCTGCGTTTTTACAAGGTTAATACCAATGTGGAACTCTGATTGTTTTGGTTTTGGTCTGATTGAAATTATAAAAGGGCGGTGTTATATAAAGTGGGGCCTAGAGATAGGCAAAATCACATCCAAGCTGCCTGGCCTGGGTTTGAATCTCAACTCAGATATAAACTGTCATCCCGGTGTTTCACAGGCAGGGAGATTCAATAATGTGTGCACCATCCCTTGGATGGACATTAAACTGGCATCCCATCTGCCAGCATTATTTGGTGGATGTTAAAGACCCCACGGTGTCCTTTGTCAAGAGTAGGTGAGATATCCCTGGCACCATGAACAAATTCCAAATTCCTGCCCTATCTACTGCTGGGAAGGCAATGGCAAACCACCTAGTACAACCCTCACCAAGAAACTCCTTGGGCAACGCCGATGCGATGCAACAGATTATGGTATGTACCGTACCATTTATGAAGGGTCAATCAACTGGACTCAGTGGTGTAATGCTTTAGTCTGGGAAGGCGGTCTTTCAAACCCTGGCAGAGTTATACCAAAGACTTTAAAATTGGTGCATGCTGGTTTTTTGCTCAACACTAAGCATTTAAAAAGGAATAGAGCACGGACAAATAACCATCGATTGGCAACCATTACGTAGGCTTGATGGGCCTCATGTCATCCTTCTGCATTGAATTTCCTTGTAAGAGAACTCGTACTACCATGGTGTCGTGGATATAGCTTTCTTTGCACATTTACTAAACAATGTGACACCATTAGTCGTGACTTTTTGCAAGAAACTTGGTCAAATTTTATCAGATATTTGGGCAAACGATGAATCGTCAAACCATTCACAGATCCTTTTGTCAGACAGTAGGTGGAGCAATTTGAAAAACTCAGCTTGACGAATTCTTCTGAGATAACTAAACTTCCAAAAGCTTAGGATCCAAATCCTTGGCAGTCTTCTGTGAAGCTGTCTTCAACTGAATTTGAACCCACAATCTCCAAGATGCCAGTCCAGTGTATTTATTATCAGGCATCCACTGCAAAACACCCTTCAGTCGTTAGAAGATGAAAGAGGAGTTACCTGGATGTAGTTTGGGGGTAGAGTGTTGCATCATAAAGTAGAAACAAATTAAGCTAACTATCTTGCGTCTTCGTATTTGAATCTGATCTCACGTGGTAAGCATGATCCTCAGATCAGGAAGTAGGTACATACTGCCGAAGAAGTTTCCTTAGCCAGAAATATGCTGGGTAATTTGCCATTGCATTCATAAAGGAAGTTCGGGGCACAAATTTGGAATCAAGATGGAGTACTGACAAAGAATGGCGCACTCATTTTAAAATGCAATGTGGGAGAAAAACATTTACAAGCAAGTACAAGCAGACAGCACAGACAATTTAATATCCCTGTAAGAATGTCATACTTTTTGATTGATTTACTTTTCTGCAAAGCATCAGGAAGGGTTTGTTGTCAGATCCCAATTTTACAGAGTACCGATACTTGAGAGTACCAGGTCAGCAGCTGGTGCAGTCATAGACCAAACCTCTACAGTTTCCTCCCCATTTGCAAGTCTCTTTCAAGAAATAACAAAATAATTATGAAATTGAAAATATTGTAGGAGTGGGATAAAGGAGGAAACGAAATGAAGACATAAGTTTTGAGTCAACCACTGCTTTGCACTGACACAAAGTTGAATTCATATTACACAACAAATGAAACTACATTAAGGAATGCCCTGAATATGACCTTTAACATCTTCAAAAGGGCAGCAAGTACAACTTGAGGACTGTGTCCCAGCATGCTTTTTGAGGAAGGAAAAATAAAGAGTGGCTGCCATAGTAAAAGCTAACCCCAATAAATAGATGGTGGAATGTGCAATCTGAAGTACGAGGTTTTGACAGTTCATGAGAGTAAAGCCTTGGCAAGGAGTATAATACACTCAACGTCCAGTGAACCAGACTCGGTGGCATAAATGGTTAAAAGCATCCACTCTGGGTCTGGGAGGTCACAGGTCAGTAGTTCAAACTCCGGCCAAGTCATACCAAGGACTTAAAAAATGGGATGTGCTGCTTCCTCGCTTAGCGCTTAGCATTGAAAATGGAGAGGGCAAACAAACAGCCGTAGGTTGCCATAGGTTGGCAACCATCGCGCCAGCTTTGATGGGTCTCGTAGTGTCTTCCTGCATTAAAGTTCCTTTTAATGGAACTCGTATGCTCTATGCTATAAAAAAACGAACATGTGGAATTATTGATAAGGCGGAACAGGTGAAGGACTGTTCCAGCATTCATTCCAATTGCCTTTTTGGCACGAGGGATGTGCAGAACACATGATTGCAAGTTTCCACAAAATGCAACTAGAACGCCACTCAGTCGAGCGCATACTCCTGCCGTGGGTGGCCGCTGCCGAGCCCTATCTTCCAATGGTAAAAAAATCCTTCAAAAAATTCCTGGATCCAGAATAATATCCTGAGCTTCACCAAAAACTAATCAATTCTTCCTTATCCCAAGGGCAATCATCCCACCAACTTTCATCCAAATCCGTTCAGAACTTTTCCAGATATCTTGTTCATAAACACACGAACACACGAACAATCGAACATACGAACACACGAACATGTGAACACACATACGCACACACACACACACACACACACACACACACACACACACACACACACACACACACACACACGGACGGACACGATTGAATGCATTACTCCCTGGCGGGAGTAATTATCTCAATCAATAATCGTTCAGCATGTGCAACTCATGCATCTTTATGTTTGTAGAGATGACACAAGGTATTCTGAGCAAATTTGAAACACTCATTCTGACACAGCAGCAAGTGGATCATCAAAAAAAAAATATTACATTCATTAAAAATCCATTACAATGCCACGTCTGTCAGAAAATGAGAGGAATTAATCATTGGACACCTTCAAGTAGCATCCTCCGTTAGCCATATTGCAAGGCTCTTTCACGTGAGGAGTGGAACTGTTTTTGACATCAGAAGACATTATCAAGTCACTGGATCAATAAGAGATATGCCAAGATGTGGACGTCCCAAAATAATGATTCCCGCTCAGGACGAAACTATTCGTACAACCTATGGAATTGGTTTCAAACTGTCCAGAGTACTGCAAAAGCACTCCCTGGACCTCGATGCAGTGATTGCTGCCGGGCGTGGCCCTATCACTTAATGGTGAAGAATCACTTAGAAAAATTATGGTAAAAAAAAAATTATGGTTACTTAGAAAAAAGAAAAAACTAGAACGCCACTCAGTAGAGCGCATACTCCCACCGTGGGTGGCCGCTGCCGAGCCCCATCTTCCAATGGTAAAAAATCCTTCAAAAAATTCCTGGATCCGTAATAATATCCTGAGCTTCACCAAAAACTAATCAATTCTTCCTTATCCCAAGGGCAATCATCCCACCAACTTTCATCCAAATCCGTTCAGAACTTTTCCAGATATCTTTTTCACAAACACACGGACATACGAACACACATACGCAAACACACACACACACACACACACACACACACACACACACACACACACACACAGACACATACACATACACACACACACACACACACACACACACACACGGACGGACACGATCGAATGCATTACTCCCTATTGGGAGTAATAATAAAAAACAAATCCGGATCTGGATCTTCACCGAAATCGAATCAATTTGTTCTTCACAAACCCAACCTGTCTACCAAGTTTTGCCTGAATCCTTCCATAACCTTTTGAGATATCCTGTTCACAGACAGACAAACAGACAAACAAACAAACAAACTAGAACGCCACCCAGTAGAGCGCATACTCCTGCCGTGGGTAGCCGCTGCCGAGCCCTATCTTCCAATGGTAAAGAATCCTTCAAAAAATTCCTGGATCCGGAATAATATCCTGAGCTTCACCAAAAACTAATTAATTCTTCCTTATCCCAAGGGCAATCATCCCACCAACTTTCATCCAAATCCGTTCAGAACTTTTCCAGATATCTTGTTCACAAACACACGAACACACGAACACACACACGGACGGACGCGATCAAATGCATTACTCCCGGGCGGGAGTAAAAATAATTTCCCTCCACCCCATCTAGCTTATTATACTAAACTTTTCATGCTTCCTCACCCTGTATCACCTCATCACTCCAGTCACAAACACACTGGACCAACCACTTTGTCTTCCTACAAATTTGCACATCCCTCACCTGCCGCACCATTTTCCTTCCTTATTTTCTAAAACGTCCCCTGCCACATCCTTATTCACTTATCTCATTTGTTAAAAAAGCTGTAACTGAGTTGTGGTTCCATGTTATAATTTTATCCCCAACAGATTCTCAATGGATTCCTCATTGTCATTACCGATGATGGACTTATCTTTTATGTATCTACAGCTGTACAAGAAGTTCTGGGTTTCTTACAGGTAAGGATGAGAAGGAAAGAGCAAAAAATAACTCCCTCGTTTTCACACTCTTTTTGGTAAAAACAAAATGACCCCCCCCCCCCACCCCCCCAATAAATACCTCCATCCTCTTCCCCATTCTGCTCCCCCATATTTGCATAAAAAGTTGTTTCTAATTTTGTGTACTTAATTTGAAAAATATAAAATTGGCGTTTCTTGTGATTATCATGTCTCCTTCAGAGAACTTTTGAATGCTCCTCGTAAATAACCTTCATATAATACTATTAGATTGTGTTGGCATTCTGCAGGCAGATAAATAAATCAGTTAAATGAAGGAGTGAGCAGCCCTTATTTACTCCCAGCCCAAGCTCCACCCCCTCCCGACTTATTGGTAGATGCGCCACTGGCACAGACAAAGCTCCACCCCTCTTCCAGCTGAGAGAGTGAAGCGCCACCTGCCGACTTCTGTATATGGATATTTTCGTTTACAGACATTTAAGGACAGTTTTGTGATTTCTTTCTGGAATTGTGGCTTCGATTTACATCAGCAGACAAAATTTCAACTTTACATCAGTAGCCATTGACGTGTCCATGCAGACCTTTCTGACCTTTTGTTTGAGAATTAGGGCCTACAAGCATTGCTGAGAGAGAGAAACAGCAGTAAGTCCATAGTTGAATCACTGGGACTGAATTAGAACGGATGGTCAAAGATAAAGCTGTTTGAAAAGAAGAAATACCATAATGGCAGCGATTCCATGACTTTGCTTATTGGAAGGAAGCTCACTTACCTTTAGTTTAGGCTTTAGGGGATATATTTTTCGCAACTTTCTTGTGAATGGGAGTGGTGAAGTTAGCGGACTTCAGGGCAGACAGAAGTTGGTTATAGGAGGACAGGCTGAAAAGAGCAGACAAAGGAGAAGCAACAGCAGCAGACCAGGATTTGAGAACATGAACACTGTTGGCATCTAGCACCGATGAAGAGTCGAGATTGGACACATAGTGAAGACGGCAGTCATAGTACAAGGGCTCTGGGGACACTCTGGCATAGTCAAGAAGGCAGTACGAGGGCTCTGGGGACACTCTGGCATAGTCAAGAAGGCAGTACAAGGGCTCTGGGACACTCTGGCATAGTCAAGAAGGCAGTACGAGGGCTCTGGAGACACTCTGGTATAGTCAAGAAGGCAGTACGAGGGCTCTGGGGACACTGGCGTAGTCAAGAAGGCAATACGAGGACTCTGGGGACACTCTGGCATAGTTAAGAAGGCAATACGTGGGCTCTGGGGACACTCTAGCATAGTCAAGAAGGCAGTATGAGGGCTCGGGGGACTGTATCGAGTGTACAGGTCAATGTGCTAGTCCTCTTCAATCACATGAAAGGCATCTTTGAATACCATTTGTTTGCTTTTTATGAAGTGTATATGTATAAGTATTTATAATTAGTAAGAAAAATAAGTTCCTTATTTATATTTTGGAAGAAAACAATGAGCATTTCTTGAACTATTGTGAGCATCTTATTCCTAAAACTTTTTGAACTCACTCCGTATGATAGGTTACGTACGTTTTCATTTGTTATTTGTCTACTCTAAAACCTTGCAGACAGACCTGCTGCACCAGAACGCGTTGGAGTTGGTGCATCTTCATGACCGCGAGATGTTCCAGAATCAATTAAACTGGACCCATTGTTTTATTGACAAGGATGGTTAGTGCTTGAGGAAGTTGTTTGTTTTAATTTTTTTATTTTTTAGCACAAAGTATCTTTAAGAAAGTTTTTAAAACATTTACTTGATTCTCCTGTTTTCAGACCGATAACTATATTTTTTAAGTTCAAGCTCATTGTAAGGATTCTCCATTTAATGAGGCAGCTGGGTAGACAAGGCTGAAACTGTCATAAATGAAGCTTTAAGGCTTTGAAAAAAATAATTATAATATGAATGATAATAATAATTAATAATAATAAATAAAATAAAATAAAATAAAATAATAATAAAAAAATTAAAATAATAATATTAATATAATAATATAATATATAATTAAATTCTATTATTTAATAATAATAATAATATATCATATACAACAACAACAACATGCATTTTAAGGCCATTTTCCCTGCTAGAGCAGGGGTTAGCTTTGCGGTCCCCATGACAATCTTCTCCATTTTGCCCTATTTGCTGCATCTCTCCTTGTTAACCCCCTTGCCCGCATTTCTTCTTCCACCATCTTTAGCCAAGTCTTTCTCGGTCTTCCCCGTCCTCTACTTCCTTCTACATTAATTTCCATCACTCTTCTCAACCAGTCACTTTCATCCTTCCTCAACACATGACCAAACCATCTCAACCTGTTCCTCTTCACAGCATCAATCACAGGCAATATTCCCATCATCTTTCGCAATTCATAATTTGTCTCCCTCTCTCTCAACGATACTCTGCACATCCATCGAACCATTCGCATTTCCACCCTTTTCAGCCTTTGTTGCTGCTCTACGTTCATTACCCATGTCTCGCTCCCATAAATCATAACACTTCTCACACATGCAGCATACACCTTTCCCTTCAGCTTCAGCGACACTCTCCTCCTCATCAGCATGCCACTCAGTTCCCGAAACTTCTTCCATGCACATCTCACTCGAGCAACCGTTGCCGAGTCTGATCCACCTTCTCCATTCAGCATGTCTCCGAGGTAGCAAAATGTTTTCACACCTTCCAGCTTCACGCCGTCTCCAAGATCCAACTCAACATTTCCTCCATCTGCAGCTCCCTCTGTGCGCACCTTACATTTGAATGTAGCTGCCACACTGGTAAATGACCCTCTCAGACCACTACATTTTTGATGAACCCACTCAGCGTACATTGTACATTGAATGGAGTTCACTCCGACACCCTTCCTGCACACAGCACACGGCCACTTCCCAGTTCTTTCCACCTCACCACATGCTTTACAACTTGCCATCACCTTCGTCTTTCCGATATTCACCTTCAGACCTTTTGTCTCCATACATTCCTTCCACTTGTTCAACTTTTCCTTCAGTCCATCCATACTTTCCGCAATCAACACCAGATCATCTGCATACAACAACTCCCACGGTAAACCCTCCTTTACGTTCTGAGCCAGCACCTCCATCACAGCTACAAATAGTAGTGGACTTAGTACCGACCCCTGATGCACTCCCACCTTCACCTCAAACTCACCACTGTTCCCGTCCTTCGTCCTTACAGCTGTGCGCGCTCTTTTGTACATTGCCATCACTACTCTGATCAACCATTCCTCCACTCCCAACTTCCTCAATGCCCATGTCAATACTTTGCGTGGAACCCTATCGAATGCTTTCTCCAGATCAACAAACCCAAAAAACAACTTCTTCCTCTTCTCCATGTACTTCTCCTGCAACTGCCTCACAATGAAAAGCGCATCTGTCGTTCCTCTTCCTGGCATAAATCCAAACTGCATTTCGTCGATCTTCACTTTCTTCCTTATCCTCCTCTCCAACACCCTTTCCAATACCTTCATTCCATGCTCCAATAACTTTATCGCTCGGTATGAGCCACACTCCAGAGGGTCACCTTTCCCCTTGTATAGAGGGACGAGGGTACTCAGTTCCCAATCCACTGGAATGCGGCCTTCTTTCACCACCAGATTACAGATCTCTGTCATTCTCTTCACACCCCAACTTCCTGCTGCCTTCAACATATCTCCCACAACTCCCGTCGGCCCTCCCGCTTTTCCACTCTCCATTGCTTTTATCGCTTCCTCAACTTCCGTCTCAGTTATCTTCTCTGCCGGTCCTAAAACTGGGTTACTCTCTATGTTGCCATCCCATTCATTCTCTGTATTCAACAGCATTTCCATATATCTTTTCCATCTTCCTTTAATTCCATCTGGGTATAATAAATCATATAATATATCATAATAATATATCATATAATAATATAAAATAATAAAATAAAAATAAAATAATAATGATTAATAAAATTATTATTATTAATAATAATAATAACTAGCCGAAACCTGTGGAACATCCACGGAAGGGAGGATGTGGTGTATGGATAGAGTGTACCTTTATGGATGGCATAGGGGATTTGCTTGTCCGAGTAAGAGTTAGGAAGAAAGATGAGAATGAAGAGTGCGTATATGAACAACGTATTTATTGCAATCTACTTAAATGACAATGCTACGATATACTTTTGAAAAATGAATGGATTCGTAATAGGAATCGGCATAGCACCACTCTGGGATTGTCCACTCAGTGGACAGCTTGCTGTCGTCTTCGACTGTCCAATCAGCGGACGGCTTGCTTCGCCTTCACCCAGCAGACGCCAATACGATGGCGTCGTATCGGCAGTTAATCGGATGCTTTTGGGCCCCAACGTCGGCTAATTCAGATTTTTCGAGTATGGCTGTACGTGATAAACAAAGAGCGTGGTTCGTAGATCGTAAATCCATTAGTGCCGTGAGCATCGGGTCACTGGGTGCGGCGTAAAAGGGATAACAAAGTCAAGTCCTTACGCTATTAATATATAGATGATAATAATAATATAAATAATCTATAATAATAAAAGGCAGTGTCTCAGTCTGTCCATCCGTCTGTCCCCTCCATAACTCCAAAACCATGAAACCTAGCGGCCCCAAACTTTGCATCCATACACCTGGACCTCCAACAGATTGCAATGATGAAAACTGTGTGTTTGGGTGTGTGTGTTATAACACCCTTTGAGAAGATAATTAATGAGGTGCTCATAATTATAAACCCGAAAAAGCCTTACCAAATGGTGGCCCACCATCTTGGTCAGCCCCCTGCCACTCACTGGGTTCTTAAGCCGCCATTTTGTTTTGGCCGATTCAAGTGTTCCTTGCCTTGGAAACATGATTGATTTATCATTACATGATTGATTGAAGCATATCATCAAAATCTGGATTCGGATATGAGGATTGGATTCTGTAGACTAAATAAATGTCCAAATCTGGAGTGAAATCTGACAATATTTACCATATCTAGTGATTTTTATAACTAAGTGTATATATTCATTTATTTAAGTGAGGCTGTCATTCTCCTTGTGGGGTTAGTTTTTAAAAATCTAACTTAATAATAATTTTTAACTTAATTCATACTTCCATGGGATAGGGTGTCACTCCACTGTACCCGCGATCTGTTTTTAAAATTCCTTGGCCATTTCAACTAGAAGCAATCAGCTTGCTATCCCTTGCTAAACCAGCCATCTATACACAAAGAATTAAGTTAAGCACCCCTACACAACAAATTAAGGTAAGCACCCCCTAATATATATTCTTTGTGTATATGTATACATTGGCATATATTCTAAGGTATGTGAGATCAAATAATGATTGGTATGACATTAGCAATTATCCATTGATGAAATTGAGTGATCAAAGTGAAAAAAAGTGATTGGTTGAGTCAGTGATCCGATCACGTGGGTCCTACACACGTTATTGACGCAAAGATCGCTAGAGGTCTTCTCAGAACAATGACTGTACGTTAGAAAACATAAACGTCATCCACACTGTCCGTGATGGACCTATAGCTCCATACTTAAATTGAGGTGAAAATATGCCTAAAATTCCCAAAAAATTTCACCTTAAATTATTCAGAATAAAATATTGAAAACGGCATGATTGTTATGTTTTTATGTGACCATAATATCACTTCTCCAGAAAATATAGCAATATCATGGGTATATTACACTGTTTTGACGACAACAAACTTGTAATGTGCGAGGTTGTAAAAAAAACGGGGGGGGTGCTTAACTTAATTCTTTGTGTATATATAAATAAAACACAGTTTGTGTGTTTGTGTGTGTGTGTGTGTGTGTGTGTGTGTTACCTATAGACTCCTAAACGGAGAGGCTCACGTACTTGATTTTTGGCATAGACATGGCCATTGGGCCTGGGAAGGACATGGCCCACCTAAAAATGACCTCCGATGACGAGATCCATATTTTCTTATTCATATTTACCTCAGCGCATTTCAGCGAGGAACATTTTACACTGAATCCCAGCATGTGCCAGAGCAGCTCGCTGATTCGCTCAGAGCGATCACGTGATGTTCCATCCTCTCCGCCAGACCACTGAACTGAAAATATATAGAATGACCATTGCCATTCACACCACACAGGTGGAGATGCAGCTACGGGGCGCCATCTCGGTTGGCACTCGATGCTGGGCGATGGTAATTTCCATCATGCGTTTGCACGTAATCCAGAGCGAAAAGCGATTGCGTTTTTTCACCTTTTGTGCGATCGTGTTTTGTGTCGATTTTTGTCGATTTTGTGCGATATGAATTAACCGTCTTTGAAACAGCTGTGAAACGTCTTTCCAAAACCCTTCCGTAACCGATTGGAGCAGTTTATTGCCACACAAAATGGCATTTTAACAGTTGTCTGGCTTTTAAAATCCGGGACACGTTTAAAACAAACGAGATCTGCGAAGCGAGTCGGTCGAGTCGTGCTAACCAAGATGGCGACACGGCGGCTGCACTTTTCACGGAGTATGAGCATTCTATATATTTTCAATTCAGTGCGCCAGACTCGCTCACGTACTTGATTTTTGGCATAGACATGACCATTGGGCCTGTGCCAGAGCAGCTCGCTGATTCGCTCAGAGCGATCACGTGATGTTCCATCCTCGCCACCAGACTCGCACCATATATCACGGTGTAATTTGTGTGAGGCCTTTGTCCGAGTGAGCTTGAGTCGAGAGGGCTAATATACGGGTTGGGAATGTACAGGTCTCCTTTCCTCCGCCCGGCAACGCCGGTACTGGAGGGCGTCATAGGATAGGTGAGTCTCCGAAATCTGCTTCGTGCTCCCCCTCTCTCCTCCTCCCTCCCCTCTCTCCTCCCCCCTCCCCTCTCTCCTCCCCTCTCTCCTCCCCCCTCCCCTCTCTCCTCCCCTCTCTCCTCCCCCCCCTCCCCTCTCCCCTCCCCTCTCTCCTCACCCCCTCCCCTCTCTCCTCCCCCCTCCCCTCTCTCCTCCACCCCTCCCCTCTCTCCTCCACCCCTCCCCTCTCTCCTCCACCCCTCCCCTTCCCACCCCCCTCCCCTTCCATCCCCATCCCCTTCCCCTCTCTCCTCCACCCCTCCCCACCCCCTCCCCTTCCATCCCCATCCCCGTCCATCCCCACCCCCATCCCCCTCCCCTTCCATCCCCACCCCCCTCCCCTTCCATCCCCACCCCTTCCCTCCCCCTCCCCTTCCTATCCCTCTCCCCTCCCCTCCCCATCCCCCTCCCCCTCCCCTTCCCTCCCCATCCCCCTCCCCCCGTTCCCCTCCCCCGCCTGGCAACGCCGGGTACTTCTGCTAGTTCCTTGTAACCCATTTTGTTGGCGTGCTTGCTGGAGTGCTTAAGCCTCTTGGCGAGGGCTCTACAAATGAAGTGAGAAATGCCTGTGTTCTTAATTAATTAGTAACAAGGCCGAGGAAGTTTGGGTATGTTATAACACCCTTTTTGAATATGATTAACGAGGTGGACCACTACTTGTTGAACACTATTCAGGCTGCTTTTGCAAGCCATGGCGTTAGAGTAGACAGAGCTCCCTTTTTGTTTTTATGTACCCATTTTTTTATTGACTAACATTTTTGTGCGATATACTTTCATTGTATAAATAGATAGTTAAATGAATATACCTACAAAAATATACTTATTTAAAAAACCCAAATCAAACGTGTTTGGAACAAAAATCAAACATCCGCCATGTCGAATCGTTTCATTGCAAATGCAAAGTCGACATTTTGTCGGGTCTCACTAAAATCCGAAATGGAGCGAAATGGACCTCAAAATAACCAATAACTTCCCCATAGCCTACACTTTTCATTTCATTTCATACACAACATATTAAACCAACCTCAATAACATCCGAAATGGATGGTGATTCAGTAGTAAAATTAAATGTTAAAATACTGATCTAAAACAGGTGAGGAATAAATAAAATGTAATGTTAATTAAGTACCCCATTGTACTATGTAATTTATGTCAATGTCTGAGTTGGAATAAACTAAAACAAATTAGAAATGTGGTTTTGTTATTTTTTATAAGCCAAATGAAATGTGTAGTTGTCAAACAAACAAAAATGGACTTCCCATTTAGCAAAATGGAGTTCTGACTTAGCAAAATGGACTACCCAGTTAACAAAATGGACTTATAAATTAAGAAAACTCTGCAGTAAATGAAAGTAAATTTATTTACACAGGTATAATACAATATTAAAGCGCGGCGTTACGCGCGCTGCTTGTGAGCAAGGAGGAAGCGGACAAGCGGTAACATATAAACGTCTTTATTGTAAGACTACACTGTAACACTGAATTGCTCCGGGCTGGTCGCCCGGTGTATATCATGAGGCCACGCCTACCCCTCGGGCGTGGCCACCGCCCACTTGGTGCGTGGAATGATGTCACCACGCCAATGGGCTTTTGTGTCCGCCACACGCGCCCCCCCAGAATTCCCGCGCACCTGGAGGGCCAGTTTGCGGGGCAGACGAATGACCCGGCCGAAGCGCCCCCTGGCGATCGGCGGCGTCCGGGGTGCAGGGATGCCAGGTGGGATGCCCCTGGCTGCCCCTGGGATGGGTGCAGGACCGGGGGGCGGCGTGGCGGCGGGGCTGGGCGGTGCCGGGGGTCCGCCCGCAGGAGGGCGGCCCCGACGTGGGAGTCGGGCCACTGGCGGTGGATGGTCCACATCAAGGTGGGCCATCTTGAGGCGGTCTACCGAAACGCGGTCAGGAGTACCGCCGATGTCCAGGGTGAAGTGCTTCGCCCCGGTCTCCAGCACGCAGAAAGGCCCGTCGTACGGGGGCCGCAGTGGTGTCCGATGGGCATCGTGGCGGACGAAGACGTACTCCGCCGTGCGAAGCTCCGGGGCGACGTGCGTCAGTGGGTGCCCGTGGCATGCCGTTGGCACCGGGGCGAACCTCTGGGCGGTCTCTTGCAGAGCGGAGCGCTGCTGTGCCGCGGACCATGGTGCTGTGGAGTCAGGGAGGAACTCGCCCGGCACCCGCAGCGGTTGCCCGAAGACCAACTCCGCCGCGGTTGCGCGCAGGTCCTCCTTGGGCGCCGTCCGGAGGCCCAGCAGGACCCAGGGGAGCCTGTCGACCCAGCCGCCGTCGCGGAGGGTGGCCCGGAGCGCGGCCTTCCATGAGCGGTGAAATCGCTCACACAGGCCGTTAACCTGGGGGTGGTAGGCCGTGGTTCGGTGCAGCCGGACCCCGAGCCCCTGCGCAACCGCCCCCCAGAGCTCCGAGGTGAACTGGGGGCCGCGGTCGGATGAGATGTCTGAGGGGGCGCCGAACCGGGCGACCCAGGTGGCGATGAAAGCCTGCGCGACATCGGCCGCCGTTGTCGACGCCAAGGGCACGGCCTCCGGCCACCGGGTGGTGCGGTCCACCATGGTGAGGACGTAGGTGAAACCCCGCGAGGGGGGCAGAGGTCCCACCAGGTCCACGTGGACGTGGTCAAACCGGCGTTCCGGCACCGTGAACGGGGCCAACGGGGCCTGAGTGTGCCGGTGCACCTTGGCGCGCTGGCACGCGAGGCACGTCCTGGCCCAGCCGCGGACGGCCTTCCGGAGGCCATGCCAGACGAACTTGTCAGCGATCAGCCTTTGGGAGGCCCTCGCGCCCGGGTGGGACAGGCCGTGGATGGCGTCAAACACCTGGCGCTGCCAGCCCGCGGGCACGATGGGGCGAGGACGCCCGAGGGAGACGTCGCACAAGAGGGCCGCGCCCGCGCCGTCGAACGGCACCTCGGTGACGTGGAGGCCCGTGACGGCGGTCCGCAAGGCCTGGACGTCGGGGTCAGCGGCCTGGTCCGCTGCCATCCGGGCATAGTCGATGCCGAGGTGGACTGCGTGGGCGACGGCCCGGGAAAGGCAATCCGCCACCGGGTTGTCCTTCCCCGCGATGTGCTGGATGTCCGTCGTGTACTCGGACACGGCCGAGAGGTGACGCTGCTGCCGGGCCGACCACGGCTCGGTGACCTTGCCCATCGCGAAGATCAGCGGCTTGTGGTCGACAAAGGCAGTGAACGCCCGGCCCTCGAGCAGATGGCGGAAGTGCCTGACCGCCAAGTGAAGTCCGAGCAACTCGCGGTCGAAGGTACTGTAACGGCGTTCGGGCGGGCGAAGCTGCCGGCTAAAGAACGCCAGCGGTTGCCAAGCTCCACGCACCCATTGCTCGTGCACCGCGCCCACCGCGTAGTCCGAGGCATCGGTGGTGAGGGCGATCGGTGCATCGGTGCATCGGGCGCCGGGTGCGCGAGCATGGTGGCGTTAGCCAAGGCGAGCTTCGCGCCCGTGAACGCCGTGTCCATCTGCTCGGTCCAGGTAACGTCGCCTTTGCCCGGCTTACCTCGGAGAGCTTCGTGCAGGGGGTGCAGGAGCTGGGCGATACGGGGCAGGAACCGATGGTAAAAAGTTCACCATGCCCAGGAACTCCTGCAGCCCTCTGATCGTGCGGGTGCGCGGAAACCCCTTCACCGCCTCCACCTTGGCGGGCAGGGGGACGGCTCCGTGCCTGGTGACACGGTGCCCCAGAAAATCGATTGTGGCGGCGCCGAACCGGCACTTTGCGGGGTTCACAATCAGGCCATGCTGGCCCAGGCGTTCGAAGAGCGTGCGGAGGTGGCGTAGGTGCTCTTCGCGGGACGCGCTGGCGACGAGGATATCGTCCAGGTAGACGTAGACAAAATCCAAGTCGTGCAGGACGCTGTCCATCAGTCGCTGGAACGCCTGAGCCGCATTCTTCAGACCGAAGGGCATGCGCAGGAACCCGAAGAGTCCGAATGGCGTGATGACCGCCGTCTTCGGGACGTCCTCCGGCCTGACGGGGACCTGATGGTAGCCGCGTATGAGGTCCACCTTCGAGAAGAAGGACCTGCCCGCCAAACGGGCGGAAAAGTCCTGAATGTGGGGGACGGGGTAGCGGTCGGGAGTCGTGGCGTCATTGAGACGGCGAAAGTCCCCGCACGGTCGCCATCTCCCGCCAGGCTTCGGCACGATGTGCAGCGGCGACGCCCAAGCGCTCTCTGAGCGCCGAACGATGCCGAGTTCGCTCCAGGGTAGAGAACTCCGCTTTTGTCACCGCCAGCTTCGTCGGCTCGAGGCGGCGTGCCCGGAGCGTAGACCGGTGGCCCGACGGTGGGGATGTGATGGCCCACCCCGTGCTTGACGGCCCCCGCCGAGAAG
Organism: Myxine glutinosa; assembly: GCF_964187855.1. NCBI lineage: Eukaryota > Metazoa > Chordata > Myxini > Myxiniformes > Myxinidae > Myxine > Myxine glutinosa. The sequence continues at coordinate 51,922 of NW_027616558.1, forward strand.
GTGGGCCGCGTGAGGGCCGGGAAGCCGGCGGGTGAATGCGTCCGCTGCCGGAAGCGTACAGACCAACGTGGCCGGAACCGAATCGTTCGGCAAGCCGCTTGGCAAGCCGCCCGTTGAGCTGGGCAACGCACAAGCGAGCGAGCTGAACGTCTCGGCCTGGACAAGCCGTCTGCGCTTGACGTCGACCAGGAGCCCATTAGCGCACAGGAAGTCCGCGCCAAGCAGTGCCATGGGCACGTCGGCGGTGACGAACGTCCATCGGAAAACCTGCCCTCCAAACCGCAGAGAGAGGCAGCGTTTTCCGTACGTACGGATGGGCGTCCCATTCGCGGCAAGCAGCGCGGGGCCCCCACCCGCAGCGTGCTTGTCTGACGTGCCGGCGGGAATGACACTCACCTGCGCTCCCGTGTCGCACAGGTAACGGCGCCCGGAGAAGGTGTCCGTTATGAACAGCAGGCTGCTCGAACGGCCGGCGCTCATCGCCACTATTGAGCGCCGGCCCGGGCGTTTCCCGACCCGTTGAAGGAGCACGGCGGATGACACCGCTGAGCTTCGTGGCCGAACTTGGCGTGGAACCAGCACCAGGTGGTGGAGCTGGAGGAGCGCGGCTGGCTCCGCCAGGCCGGTGGAGTTGGCGGGTTTCCCCGCGGTGGCGGTTTTCGCCGCGGCGGTGGGCGGGGCGTGGCGGCGTTCACGAGGTGCGTATCAGCATGCTGCTGAACATCAGCGTGCTGTAGAAGCTGATGCTGTGGAACATGCTGCTGAACATCAGCGTCGAGGGCCGTGACGGCCACGCCGACGCTCGCCTGCGTGTCCGAAGCGGCGAAGTACCTGTCCGCTTCGGCTGCCAATGCTCGGGGTTCCGTTAGCTCGGTCCCGGCCAACGCGAGGCGAACCTGCGCTGGAAGTTGGCGCCGGAAAAGCGCCCGGAATAGCGAACCGGGGGCTTCGTCGCCCAACAGTGACAGCATATGGTCCATTCGGACCGACGGGCGCGTCTCACCGAGCTCGGGGAGATCCAGGAGGCGGTCGGCCCGTGCGTCGTCCGTGAGGCCGAACGTGGCTAGGAGTAGCCGCTTGAGTGCCTCGTACTTGTGGCCGTCCGGTGGGTGGCGAAGGACGGACACAACTCGAGCGGCCGTGCCGGGCCCGAGGGAGGCGACGACATGGCAGTAGCGCAGGTCGTCGTTGGTGAGGCGCCGAAGCTGAAATTGGGCTTCGGCTTGAACGAACCAGACTTCGGCCTGGGCCTCCCAAAATTCGGGAAGTTTAATCGCCATTGCCTTGTCGTTGGCCATTGCAATGGCGTCGTGTTCGGAAGGATCGCTACGGCAGATCCAACGTCGAGGGTCACCAGTAAAGCGCGGCGTTACGCGCGCTGCTTGTGAGCAAGGAGGAAGCGGACAAGCGGTAACATATAAACGTCTTTATTGTAAGACTACACTGTAACACTGAATTGCTCCGGGCTGGTCGCCCGGTGTATATCATGAGGCCACGCCTAACCCTCGGGCGTGGCCACCGCCCACTTGGTGCGTGGAATGATGTCACCACGCCAGTGGGCTTTTGTGTCCGCCACAATATATATATATATACAGCATTTTTATCACAATGCAGTGCAATACAAAAATTCAATATTATTCAAATTGCAAATGTACGTCTTTCTTGGTTTTATATATAAATCGATTATATATCGATTATATATAAATTATATATTATATATCGATTATATTATATATTATAATCGATTTATTTTGAGGTCCATTTCGCTCCATTTCGGATTTTGAGTCCATTTCGGATGATTTTGAAGGTCAATTTCGCTCCATTTCGGATTTTGAGTCCATTTCGGATGATTTTGAAGGTCCATTTCGCTCCATTTCGGATTTTGAGTCCATTTCGGATTTTAGTGAGACCGCATTTTGTCTGCTCTAAGTCTAAGTCGAAGTGGTTTCCACATTTCGCTGATTTGCTGCTTGATTTTCACATTGATAGAAGACTATTTAAAGGTAAATCTTTGTGGTTGCCGTTTTTGTGTTTGGTGTAGGCCTACTTCATCTGTGCTGTCCACCCGGAGATATCCGTAGACACCCAGAGAACAAAGTTTAGTCAGAATTAGAACAAATTTTAGCAGTCAGAACTGCTGCTAAGTTCAATTCCGCAGCTTAATTTTTTTCATCTGGCCCAGGTTAAGAGTCTCAGGCTATCATTCTCATTCCATATCATTCTCTTTGCTAACTCCCCATCTCCCCTCACCTTTTATACCGCCCCCCCCCCCCTCTCTCTCTCTCTGTCCTCTCTTCGCTCTTCCCTCCTAATAAAGTGCCACACACCTCTCGCTCCCCCCATTCTCCTCGCTCCCCCTCCCTTCCGGAGTTTATAGCATATCGACGTGTGGCGAGGCGTCACTCTCCCTCTCCCTCCCTCCCACCCCCCCCCCCCCCCCGCACGCTTTCTCACTCCCCCATCCCTCCTTGCCCATCCCTCCTCTCACCCCCTTTCCAGCCCTCCCCCTTCCCTCTCTCCTCCGCTTCCCTTCTCCTCCCCTCTCCCTCCTCTTCCCCCTCCCCTTCCCCTCCCCTCCCCTCCCCTCCCCCTTCCCTTCTCCTCCCTCTCTTCATATTCCCGTCAGGAAGCGACTCATTGTTACCTGGCAATGCTGGGTACTTTTGCTCGTGAATAAAAAATAATAATAATAATAATAACGTAAAGGAAGCTTTAAGCTACATGGGGTTATTACTTTAGAAGAGAACAGATTTGAAGAAGTTTAAAAGTTTGTGTTAGAATATTCATGTCATCACATTATATTCCATCATAGCTTAATCCACATCAGCAATCTGAGACTTTAATTCCTTATTTTCCAAAAAAAAGATATTTGATATAAAATAACAAGTTGCTGAGACAATACCCTGTGGATTTATATTCCTCAGGATGTGCAGAGGTGGCCCACTGGACCGAAGAACAAATGAACCTTGTGCTAGAAACGCCTGCACTGGTCTGCCGCAACTTCCACTGCAAAATGCGTTGTCTCTTAGACAACTCTGCAGGTTTTTTGGTGAGCCACAACGAAATTACCTTGCACATGTTACACATAAAACGGTTGCTCACGATCATACTGATTGCATCATTTTCTCAAATGCAGACTATGCAGGTCAATGGGAACTTAAAGCTGCTGCCAGTCCGGATGGCGAAAGGGGCAGCTCAGCTGGCTCTGTTTGCCATCGTCACCCCATTCAAAGTTCCTGCCATCATAGAACTGTATCCCAGGAATGCACTATTTTGTTCCAAACACAAGCTGGACTCGACCCCACTTGATATAGATACAAAGTATGTCATCAATGCTATATATCTTGATAGCCTGGAATACAATGCTTGTTTTACTTACCAAGAATTGCTGTACATATATTTCATGACATTATAAAGGTGCATAATGTATTTTATGGATCTTTTTGAAAATACAAGGAGTCATTAGCAAGTCATCTGCCTTGCAAAGGGTTCTGGTTTGCTCGATATGCGACTTTCGAAATGATATATTTCCACCCCAATTACTCGGCACGCATGCACAGAAACCCCTAGTAACGAAGTAAATCAGGGTGGTCTGGACATCTTTCTTGTCTCGCAGATAAGGATTGTGGAATGAAACGACTAAAAAAAACTAAAAAGAAGCTGAAAGTACCTTTAAGCATACCTACGACAAAGGGGGTGTTCCTCTGCACATCGAAACAGTTGGTGAACTTCCTGATCAACTCGTCCAAAAGGTTATGTTACAGTCCGTAATGCAAAAACTCCCATCGATGTGTGCCCGTGAAAGGCTGTGGATGCTGCACTCTAACCAAACCTTTGTGCTTTTATATATACATATATATATATTTGGTTCCAAGGTATACAATCATCCATACAGAGAATTTCCTAATTTCATACTATCAGAGGTGCCCGGTGCTGTTCTAATCCTGTTGGTATTTTGAAGAAATCAAATTTTCTTTTTTTTGTGGGGGCCTAAAACACTTCCCTCTAAGGAAGGGGGTCGGAGATTATTTAATACTAGCGGGGTCACCCGTGGGAATCCCACGGGCATGGATGTGTGTGACATTTCGACATATTGAGTTAGATGCTGCACATTCATTTTTACAAAATGGTTACTGGCAAGTCATCAGATCCAGAAATGGTGTGATGAACACAATTTATTTATTTCACATAATATGTGACCCCTCACTCCTCTCCACCTGACACTCTCCTGTCTCCACCTGACACTCTCCTGTCTCCACCTGACACTCTCCTCTCTCCACCTAGCACTCCTCTCCTCTCCAATCCCTCACATTCCTCTCCTTTCCAATCCCTCACCTCTCCAATCCCTCACACTCCTCTCCTCTCCAATCCCTCACACGCCTCTCCAATCGCGCCTCACACTCCTCTCCAATCGCGCCTCACACTCATCTCCAATCGCGCCTCACACTCCTCTCCAATCGCGCCTCACACTCCCCTCCAATCACTCCTCTCCAATCGCGCCTCACACTCCTCTCCAATCGCGCCTCACACTCCTCTCCAATCGCGCCTCACTCCTCTCCAATCGTGCCTCACACACCTCTCCAATCGCTCCTCACACTCCTCTCCAATCGCTCCTCACACTCCTCTCCAATCGTGCCTCACACTCCTCTCCAATCGCGCCTCACACTCCTCTCCAATCACCCCTCACACTCCTCTCCAATCACGCCTCACACTCCCCTCCAATCGCTCCTCACTCGCCTCTCCAATCGCTCCTCACACTCCTCTTCAATCGCGCCTCACACTCCTCTCCAATCGCGCTTCACACTCCTCTCCAATCGCGCCTCACACTCCCCTCCAATCACTCCTCACTCTCCTCTCCAATCGCTCCTCACTCGCCTCTCCAATCGCTCCTCACTCGCCTCTCCAATCGCTCCTCACTCGCCTCTCCAATCGCTCCTCACTCGCCTCTCCAATCGCTCCTCACTCGCCTCTCCAATCGGCTTTCCCCGTCTCATTTCTCTCGTTTTTCTCCCGTCTCGTTCTTTTTCTTGCTCCAAATCGGCCCGTCGGAATCGGAAATCGGCCCGTCTTGCTTTCGTGCTTGCGCGTAAATAAATTGTGTTCATTACACCATTTCTGGATCTGATGACTTGCCAGTAACCATTTTGTAAAAATGAATGTGCAGCATCTAACTCAATATGTCGAAATGTCACACACATCCATGCCCGTGGGATTCCCACGGGTGACCCCGCAAGTTTGCATTGACGTTCGTCGATGGACTCGTTCGCCCGTCTCATTCGCTTTCTTGCTACATCCTGTTCAAGTCTGCGTTCTTCATCGATCGTCTCATTCATTTTGGAAATAGAAGTTTCCACGCAGCGCATGAATTGTCACGATCCTCAAGAGGAATTTGTCTCGTAATCATCAAATGATAAATGGCAAGTAAATTATATTGTGGAAAATTAAAGATTTCAAATAAACCTATTTAAAGTGTATGCGCACATAACTAATTAAAAAAAACGAAGAAATATCTCTCGGTAATTTCCTGAAACATATTTTACTTCCGGCTAATAATGTTGAATGAAATAAAGACGAAGAAATATATGTCGGCATCATTGTTGACGTTTTTGTGACGACTGTCATCAAACAAAAAAGTAATATATCTTAACGGAAAAGCAAAAGCGAATTTTTAATATATGTCGACACGTTGCCGTCGGTGTCATGTTGGGCGGTGTATGATACACCATGACGCGATTTTTAAAAATATATCTCTGCATTTTCCCGCGTGTGTGGAATGTTCTCAATTATTGCTGACACCGAGTCCAAAACCATCGATAAAAATGAAATCATATGGTGAGTTAGATTGGAGATAAAGGCGTGAGAGAGACTCAATGGCCTTGAAGTTACAGGCCTTTGAGAATTCATTTCGTTCTATAAACGGCAACTTTCATCGGATTTTCTTCCCGTTTTTTTTCAACCGAGTCTAAAACTATGTTGGCGACTGTGAAAAATGAAATGATATATCGAATTTTTAATGTGTATCGACACGTTGCCGTCGGTGTCATGTTGGGCGGTGTATGATACACCATGACGCGATTTTAAAAAATATATCTCTGCATTTTCCCACGTGTGTGGAATGTTCTCAATTATTGCTGACACCGAGTCTAAAACAATCGATAAAAATGAAATCATATGGTGAGTTAGATTGGAGATAAAGGCGTGAGAGAGACTCAATGGCCTTGAAGTTACAGGCGTTTGAGAATTCATTTCGTTCTATAAACGGCAACTTTCATTGGATTTTCTTCCCGTTTTTTTTCAACCGAGTCTAAAACTATGTTAGCGACTGTGAAAAATGAAATGATATATCGAATTTGATTTGAAATAAAACTGGGAGAGAGAGCAAGACACCACGGGCCTACAAAACAGGCCTCAAAGCTATGCGAGTTAATAAAATGGTGGATATTTTTTGTTTATAATTATATAAAGCCATTCCCAGAATGGGTGGAGCTATGGGTGGAGCTACTCTGCAAACCGAGTAAGCCACACCCCGGACAGACGCCCAACAGACAGACAGACAGACAGAATCATCTACGGCTATTATAATATAGATTACCTTTCACATACAGTGCATTCAGAAAGTATTCAGACCCCTTCACTTTTTTCACATTTTGTTATGTTGCAGTCTTGTGCTGCAATCGTTCAAATTCTTTTTTTCCCCTCATCAATCTACACTCAATACCCCATAATGACAAAGAGAAAACAGGATTTTACAAAGTTTTGCAAATTTATTAAAAAGAAAAAACTGAAATATCACTGACATAAGTATTCAGACCCTAAACTCAGTACTTAGTTGAAGCACCTTTGGCAGCGATGACAGCCTCGAGTCTTCTTGGGTATGACGTGACAAGCTTTGCACACCTCAATTTGGGGATTTTCTGCCATTCTTTTCTGCAGATCCTCTCATGCTCTGTCAGGTTGGATGGGGACCATCGGTGGACAGCCATTTTCAGGTCTCTCCAGAGATGTTCGATTGGGTTCAAGTCAGGGCTCTGGCTGGGCCACTCAAGAACCTTCACAGAGTTTTCCCTAAGCCACTCCTGCATTGTCTTGGCTGTGTGCTTAGGGTCATTGTCCTGTTGGAAGGTGAACCTTCGGCCCAGTCTGAGGTCCTGGGCGCTCTGTTTCAGGTTTTCATTAAGGATATCTCTGTACTTTGCTCCGTTCATTGTTCCCTCAACCCTGACCAGTCCCCCAGTCCCTGCTGCTGAAAAACACCCCCACAGCATGATGCTGCCACCACCATGCTTCACCGTTGGGATGGTATTGGGCAGGTGATGAGCGGTGCCTGGTTTCCTCCAGACATGATGCTTATAATTTAGGCCAAACAGTTCAATCTTGGTTTCATCAGACCACAGAATCTTGTTTCTCACAGTCTGAGAGTCCTTTAGGTGCTTTTTTGCAAACTCCAAGCAGGCTTTCATGTGTCTTTCACTAAGGAGAGGCTTCCGTCTGGCCTCTGCCATAAAGCCCAGATCGGAGGAGTGTTGCAGTGATGGTTGTCCTTCTGGAAGTTTCTCCCATCTCCACACAGGATCTCTGGAGCTCAGCCAGAATGACCATCGGGTTCTTGGTCACTTCTCTTACCAAGGCCGTTCTCCCCCGATTGCTCAGTTTGGCCGGGCGGCCAGCTCTCGGTAGAGGCCTGGTTGTTCCAAACTTCTTCCATTTAAGAATTATGGAGGCCACTGTGCTCTTGGGAACCTTCAATGAAGCAGAAATTTTTTTGTAGGCTTCCCCAGGTCTATGCCTCGACACAATCCTGTCTCTGAGCTCTGCAGGCAGTTCCTTCGACCTCATGGCTTGGTTTTTGCTGGTTTTTGCTCTGATATGCATTGTCAGCTGTGAGAGCTTATATAGACAGGTGTGTGCCTTTCCAAATCATGTCCAATCAATTGAATTTACCACAGGTGGACTCCAATCAAGGTGTAGAAACATCTCAAAGATGATCAAGAGAAATGGGAGGCACCTGAGCTAAATTTCAAGTGTCATAGCAAAGGGTCTGAATACTTATGTCAATGTGATATTTCAGTTTTTTCTTTT
>NW_027616558.1:67500-220000 GCF_964187855.1 Myxine glutinosa
GCTTTTTGTTTTTCGAGTCTGCCATTGAGTTTTCGCCTCGAGAGCTAAGGCCTTCGGAATCGGCTTCCTTGACCGTCTGATTTTAATCAAAGGCGGCCACACGACAAATGGTAGTCAGGAGAGGGATTTTAACCCGATTACAACTGGTGTCAAGAGTGTGGAGAATTTGGAAACAAAATTTTCATAGTCGGAGGTGAGAAATTTTTATTGTCGATTGGGCGCACGAAGCGCGATATCGCGTCTTCAAAAAATTTAAATTTGGTTTTTTGGAATTAAAATAAATACGCGCGCGGGAAACGACCTTCCTCAAAGCGGATGTCGGAGGTCAGTGAAATGGAGGTGTGTAGTGAGGCTTCTGTCAGTTTAGGAGGTGAGTCGGAGGTAGTTGGGGTGGAGAGTAGTGGTGGAGCTTCCCCCGCCGTAGGGACGGCCTCCATAGACAACCAGGTCATAATGCAATTTATGAAGCACCTGAGTACTAAAATTGATGGGTTGGAAAATAAAATGGAAAACAAAAGTGATGGATTGAAAGGGGAATTAAAAGGAGACATGTAGGGATTGAATAACAAAATGGAGTCCCAGGGGAATGAATTTAGGGAAGGAATCAAAAGAATGAGTGATCGTTTGAAGGAAAAAACGAATGAATTGAGGGAAGGACGAACGAATGGTGCCGTTGGGGGCCCAGGAGAAGCCAAGGGTGGCAGAATGCGAATCGGAACGGGGGGAATTTAAATTGGGAATGGAAGAGAGTACGGCCCATGCAGATGTGCATGTTGCTCAGGAGCAGGAAATTGCACCGGGAATGGCAATTGAAGGAAATGGGGAGTGCCAAGAGGTAGATGGAGAATGTTTCCCACCTGCTGGCCTGGAGGTGTATCGGGGCTGGCTGGATGCCACAACACCTCAACAGGGGGGATGAATTCGGAATGGTGCAGCACCAGGGCGGCGGTGCAGAGCAAGAGGGGATAACATTATTGGGGGTCCGTGTGATAGAGTCGGACCATGTATTTATTGGGGTAGGCCTGTCGGGGCCAGAATTGATGTGTAATAATGATGAGCATGATGTGATCCAGCAGCTGGGGACCTGGGACAGTCCCATGGAGGACAAGGTTGACCAGGCCCAAAGGACTTTAGGGGAGGAGGTGAGTCGGTCCGAGGGGGTGGTTGAAGTGACCGAAGGGACCCTCACCGTGCACACTGATTGGGTACCGGAGGCTCCGAAATTGCAGAACCAGTTGGGGGAGTGTGTTGGCTCCGGGCTGGATTTGGATTTTGGAGAGTTGGGAGATCGAGCCTCAGACGATTTGGTCCCCGTAGGGAATGTGGACCAGCTACAGGGAGGGGCAGAGCAACCTGTGGTAGGGGTTGTTACCTGCAGCTGCGGTGATTGGACACACGGGGCCAAAATTTTAAAAAGGAAATCTAAAATAAAATTAAAATGGGAATGTGATTTGGAGCAGCCTTGGTTGGAGTTGGTCCCCGGGCTGTGGAATGTGGACCAGGGGAGGTCATTGAGGATGGCCTCGGGCAAAATTTGCCCCTTTCAAAATTTGGGTATGCCAGCCAGCTGGTGGGCTGAGCTGGCGAGATTTGGACGTGGGGTCCAGCCATCGGTGTCGTGGTACGACCTGGGCCCCACGGGGGGTCTGGTGGAGTGTGGCATCCCTTGTCCGTCAGGGCGCCGCCCGAGCGGGTGGCTCGGGCCGACAGGGTCACAGGACCCTGGTGGGGGTTAAGACCTCCAGGGGGTCCGAGGTGGTTTCTCAAGCCTGGGATGGCATTTATTGAGGACCACTAGGGGGAGGTGTTGTGGGTCGCGCCTTGGTGGTGGCATCGTGGACGGCCAACTTGGGCCTGATGTGGTGACCGCCCGGGCATGCAGCCTGGCACCTTCTCCCTGAGACTCTGGGACAGCCAGCATGTGGTGACCTGACATGCTGTGCTGGGCTATGGACGCGGGTCAAACCGAATTGACAGGGACGGAGATCGCCTGCCGGACAACCATTGGGGCATCTGTGGAACGTCATGGTGTGAGGGTGACCTTCCACAGATGTTCAGTTATGATTTATGGACTCTCGGTTTGGGAAGAGAGCCATGGGTTTGTTGAATCGGGAGATTGGTAACGTGCCGAGCATATGGGCCATGCTCGGCTGGCATGTGTATGACAAAGCATCTTTCTTTGGTGAGTTTAGTAAAATGTGAAAAATGTTTGGCATGGGTAATCTGAGGGTTAGATGTATATTTAAGGGTGAATTTTGGTGAAGAGAAATGGTGGTCACTGCACAGTGGCACCATTGTTGATCCAGGTGTGTTAGACCAAAGTGTTGGAGGCTGTGTCAATAAAAATTGACAGGGTAGCAGGACACAGCTTTCAACTGGTTGCTGGGGCGATTGCGCCAATATTTGGGACGCAGGGTTATGGGGGTGTAGTTGTGTCGTCTGAGGGTCAACGTGGTGCTGTGTGTGTCCGAGGTGTGTGGACCATGTCTTCCGGGTGGGTCTCCTGGTGGAGCATGGCTGTTGACTGGACCTTGGTGTGGTCAAGTGTGGGTGGGCACTGGGGGGCTGCAGTTCTGTGGACTGGGGGACGAGGGCGGCGTAGGTGACGTGAGGGGAATGCCACGCACTGTGACCGTCTCCCCCAGGGCCGAGGTTGTGCGTGCGGTAGTGTTGTTGGCAGCAGGTGCTCACCACATTGGCCAGCTGGGGCTGGTGCAGCTGTGTTCCTCGCAGGGGGGCCGAAGGATGGATGGTGGGTCGCACCCTTATGGACACTCATGGGCCATTTTGACGTTTTGACTGCTCGGCTTGTCCCGATGACCTTTGCACGGTAGAGGTGCGGAGCTGTCGTGGCCACAGGTAGTTTTGTCGTGATAATCACCGTTGGATGCGGACCCATATACCTGCCAGTATAGTGGGGACAAAAGTGAAATTTGGAAGAATTTGGTAGGCCCAATGATAAATTTTCGGATTGTGAAGGGTGGGTGGCACTTTTGGACCTGACCAACCGTAGTTACCTGTACATCAAGGTAGAGGTAAGGCCTTGATGTTTACTGCCCCAGGCTTCAGGACCTGCTTGTTAAATTGGGGACATGTAATTTGGAGTTGGGAGGCGGGTGAGAGTGATGACATGGCCGGTGAGGGGGATGGAATGTGTGCCACAGAGTCTTGTGGGTGGCGTTTGTGTTAGTGTTGTGGTTATGTGTCTTCATGTGGTCGTGAGGTTGGAGATAATGGATGAGTGGTGATTATTGTGATTATTGTGTTTTGAAAATGTGGAATGGTAAAATGTGAACGGGGATTTCACAATAGCAGGCCATGGCAACTTTTTGTAGCATCTTTTGTACCATCTTCTACGGAAATGTGTTGAGAATTGAATGGCAGCGGGGGAGGAAATGTGTTTTGGGGATCTTGTGGGCGGGGAAGGTGTGTGTGCCAGCAGGTACAGATCAAGCTCTGAGGAGCGATGCCTGCGGCCTCCCCTCTGCGGCAATTACCCCTGGCAGCTAGTGGTATCTGGAAATTGGAGCTCGTCGGTGGAGGGTCTGGTTGGGCACCGTGAGGTAAAGGAGACCCCCGGTGACCCGTGGAGCTGCACGGCAGCAAGAGGCCTGGTGTGTGGAGACCCTCTCCGGCGGGGTAACGGCGGAAAGGGCTGTTGGGTTGCCAAGGGGCCAAGAGGTAAAGGGGGGGGGGGGGGGGGGTAGGGGAATTAACTTGTAAGTCGGTTGACTTGTTTTGGGACTGTGGGCACCACAGCCTGAAGCGCCCCCACCATCTTGTTGTGTGGTACCTCCCCGCTGCCTAGTTGAGAAAAGACATGCACACATGAATGACATCAATGTCATGGTCCTGCAGGGGGGTGTATAAAATAAAAGTGCTTGAAATGATTTTGTGTGATGATTTTTGGAATGAGTATGCACGGATAAGGGGTTTGTGTTATGAATGTGGGCGAAATCCACCGAGCCATGCCACTCACCTGTAACATCTGGACAGGGCCGCGGAAATTTAGGGGTGCATTGGGATGGCCCCGCAGGTAAGATTGTGTCTTGTGGCATCCACCGGGGAACGCGGTCTGCAGACCGGGATATGTACAGATGTATTATAGAGTTTTGAATTTTGGTGGTTTGGTTAAGTTTTGTGGTTAAGATAGGATTTTGGTGTGTTGTTTGTTTCCTCCCTCCGCAGGAACAACGAATTAAATGTACATATTTGACTGCATGATTGTTAAGGGGATTAGCATGTTAAGGAGTATAGGTAGGAAGTCCGACTCACTTCCCACAGCCCTCCTGCTTTATTTCGTAGGTTAATTAAGTGTGAGACAGTAAGTGTTAAGACTGGAATGGTAGCACCTGCAGTGAACCTAGCAGGAGCTATGGTTCCAGGAGGGGATGGGGGGGGGGAGGGGGCTGTGTTATGTCGGTGGGGTAAAGGAATATCTAGAGTCAGGTAGATCTGAATAGGTAACATGCTTCGTCTGTTGCGATAAGGAATCTGCCCTGTAATAAGTTTTGTGTGTTTAGTCCGGTTTGTCGGTTAAGGAGTATACCTGTGAATATACCAGGATGTTTGTGTGCTAGGTAGTTGTAGGGATTAAAGATAACAGTCCTTGTGTGTCACACCTGGTAATCAAACCTTTGTCCCTTATGGCAATGCACACCAACATAAACACTTAGATAGGCCCTTCGTGCAACATTAAATAATTCCCTTTCCCTTACCACAACGACTTTGGAAGACGGGCAGGAGGCCGGGTCAGGGCGCCGCCGGGTGGCCGCCGTCGGCTACACCACTGGCTGGGCCTGGCAACATCGCGTGACATGGGCTGTGACCGTGCCGCAGGGAACGTGTGATTGGGGGAAAGGCGCTGGAAGGTTCGGTGGAAGGCACTGGTTGGTGGCGCGCCAAGGCTGATGTCACCGCCCAGGTTATAAAAGGGCGCTGCAGGATATTTTCAGCAGCTGTAGCTCTAGTTCTAGCTCTGTCTCTGGCACGTCCCTCTTTGGCCTCTTGGCGCTACACGATATCTCTCTGTGCTTGAAGCTCTTGCGCTTCTTCTTGGTCTTGAGAGGTCCTGGTGGTCGTTGGTTCACCATCTGCGTGGTGCAGGAGCGAGGCTCGGTGCTGTGAACGGGCGGGACCTCGTGTGCAAACTGCGAGGGCGTTGGCTCGGGGCCTAGCGAAGCGTGCGAGGCGGACGGAGGGTTTTCTCCGCACCGGAGTTTGGAGCCGTGCCGGACGAGGCCGCATTGAACGACTGACAGTTAAGACACACCACATTTCACATGAACACGACGGACAGTTATTTTCGTAATTCATTCCTTCGTCTCGTATCCGGAATCTGTCGTGTGGGGACGTACCGATTAGGATATTTATTACCGGCGCGTGCTTTTCCTGTCCCACCATCCTTGCGAATAAACCCTTCTATTATTTTCTGTATATATATCTGAACGCAGTTTCTGTGTGGTTGATTTAATAGGTAAGACTGCAAGGCTCTTGCGCCGCCCCTCCATCCCGCGCACTTTGGTGTAGCTTTTTGTTTTTGGAGTCCGCCATTGAGTTTTCGCCTCAAGAGCTAAGGCCTTCACAATCGGCTTCCGTGACAGTCTGATTTTAATCAAAGGCGGCCACACGACAATATGTTGAAAAAGTCAACATTTTACATGGGGTGTACTTACTTTTTCACGTGACTGTACATATATACATACATACATATATTATACATACACACGTATATGAGAAAGATAAATAGTTCCTCACGATATATTGAAATTATAAGACAAATGTTTATTGGACGATTGTATCCTATTTGATTAATGTTGTATGACTCAGATATGGGTGTAATGATGACAAGGATATTTGAACCCGTGCTGGACAGCTCAGAGGTGATTGTGCGTTTCTCGGCCATCCTGCCAGCCCTGCTTTCTGCTGATATAATATATGTAGAAGAATGTTATTTTATTATTAACAGTATCTTTCTATCTGCCTATCTATCTCTTTATCTACCATTTTGTACATGACAGTAGATTCAGAAGTAATCCAGAATTAGGAAAAAAAAAAAGTAGTTGGGAATGTTTGTGGAGGGGGAAGGAGTTCATGTGTCCTAAAACATCTTTAACAAGTTTCACCCGAATCCGTCCACAACTTTTTGAGGTATTGTGTTACATATCGTTTTTGACCTCATCACTCAATGGTGAAGAATCACTTAAGACATTCTAGTATCCGCATCCGTATCTTCACCAAAATGTAATCATTTCGTCCTTGCCACATATCCAACCTTTCCACCAAATTTCGTACAAATCCGTCCACAACTTTTTGATGTATTGTGTTACATATATCGTTTTTGACCTCATCACTCAATGGTGAAGAATCACTTAAGACATTCTAGTGTCCGCATCCATATCTTCACCAAAATGTAATCATTTCATCCTTGCCACATATCCAACCTTTCCACCAAATTTCGTACAAATCCTTCCACAACTTTTTGAGATATCCTGTTCACAGACAGACAGACAGACAGACACACAGACAGACAAACCGTCAGGTGGCGGGAGGTAATAATGTAAAGTTTTACTTCCAAAAGAGAGTTATTTGGATGGGGCATTTGAAACATCAATCATCTCGAATGCCATTTTGCTTTGCAGAGGCAGGTATGTTTTGGGATGGACTGCGGAAGAATTGAGAAGAAACTCCGGCTACTATTATGTCCACACCGGTGATTTGTTTCACTGTGCTGAGTACCACATTAAGCGTAAGTCAGGTCTACATTATTCTATTTGATAATTTTGGTTTGTTGGATTCAATATGCTCAAACAAGCATCTTTTGTTTCCACTCATAAATTGCATTTTAATACCTCTTTTAAAAATCCAGTGACTCCGTTTAGATATCCCCAAACTCCAGCACCTTGTTTCGATGGGAGTTATGAAAGCAAAACAACAATGGTTTTGATTCTCACCACCAGCAGGCCAAGCCTGTCTGCGGTTGTCCATGCGCGATGGCTATAGCAGACATGAGAAAGAGGAAGTTGAGGCTTGATTTGCATGTGGATTCCAATCGCAATTGAACCATTTGAGTAATAACTATCATGATGACCATGGTAACAGAAGACTAAAAATTTGTGGGAATGTATTTGTAGAAATCTTGGAACATCCTGGCTCGTTACAGTAACATTGGTCCATTTGGTGTTCCTGTACACGAGAATGCACAAGATCATGATTGGTGGAATTCCAGATTGAAATCCCATATGCTGTGTTATTAATATCCTTATAATTCGTATTAAAATGCACTAACAAATCCTAATATCATTTTAAAATCCTGTAAGATTCACACAGCATATGATTGTGATGAATGTAGTGAGGCCTCATCTAGAATTTTGTTTGAAAGGAAGCACATACTGTAGCTGCCACAGAGCAGGTTCAGCGTCGAGCAACTAGATTGATCCAGGGCCTTGGGGAAGTTCTTGGGTCTAAATGTTGCACCATCTGCACTTTATATGTGTCGAGATGCAATCTCTTGTGTACAACTTTGTTTTTTTTTATATCACAATGTTCCCATACGTTTGGATTCATTTTAAGAAACTTTTACTTATTTTCTTTTCTCTCCGAGGAGTATTTCCGTGTTTTGGGGGTGGGAGACAGACAGACGGCATTAGCCTATTATAAATACTGTTACGGACCACGGATAAGATGTTGTGTTTGCCGAGCGGATGGCCCCGCGGCCGTACAGTTACCCCGACTAACCCGATTCCCGAACGTTGGCCGGATCGTGCCACAGATATTCAATGGGGAAAAGACTAAGGTGACACGGATGTGAAGAAGAACCAGACAAAAAGGTTGGAAATACGAATATAATTTATTTGCTATTTACAGGCTCAAAATAACCAAGGAAGAAGGAAAGATAAGAAAATAATTTACAGAAGATATTAGACACAGTGCAACGCTAGCTTATACAAACTTAATTAACCTAAGGACAGAACAAACAAAACAAACTCACGTACACAAGAAGGATGGAAAGGCAGGAGGTGGATGGCTGGAGGGAGAGGAAGGTCCAATGGTACTGCAGCACGATCGGCGCGTTTGACCGCCGCCGTTCCTTCGCGGCCCTGCTCCGGAACTGCCGTCAAGGCCCCACACTGCTGTCGTTGCTGCTGTGGCTGCGGCTGCTCTGGGGACGTCGCGTGCTTTGCCAGGACTCGTCTGGTCCAACCACACAACTGAACAACGTGCTTGCTTCTTGCCCAACTCTCTTGCTTGGTCCAACTTTGGCGAGCAAGGCGACGAATAGCAGGCTTTGTGCTTCCCTGGACGATCTCTTTTGGACAAGAATCGCTGCTGGATGATCTCTTTGGATGATCTCTCTGGATGATCTTTCTGGATGATCTTTCTGGATGATCTCTCTGAATGATCTCTCTGGATGATCTCTCTGGATGATCTCACGCAGTACCTTGCACGCGCGCTTTTATAATGCCTCCGGCGATCAAGCCGCCGGCCTTCAGGACACGCCCATCGGTGTGCTCACCTCAGCCCTGGTTGGTCGTGCGACCCTCTGGCTCCGCCCTTGATGACGACGGGCGGGCACGCCCTTCTCCCCCGACCCGAGCACATGTTCAATGGTGGTTTTGGAGGGGATGTAATTGGCAATCGAGGCTTGGCAATGATGAAAGGGGGGTGTGAAAGGAATCTACTCTATTTCACTTGGTGCAATGGAGTGTCATCTTAATGGGAGACAAGGCCTTACCCTAATACACATAATAAAGATATAACTATCAACCAGGGGGAAATCTATGATTGGCTGACGTGTATGCTTTATGGACTAATTATGGGACGCCCTTTGACCTTTACACAACACTGGAGGCAGGAGGGTCCAGAATCAAGCAATATTAATAAAACACACAATAAAAAAATACAATCCTCATATCCGCAACACTGCACCCTCCTCCTCTTAGGCACATCCCGGGCCTATAACTTTAATTTAGTGTGACACGTAGGTGTAGTTCCCTCTACTTTTAACCTGACCCTGAGTGCGACAGTTTTAAAACATAAATAAATATGTCCCGCTGCTCCATTGCACCCTACCTAACAGACTCACGCCCACAGCTAACCGAATTGCGGAATGGTCTTCAAACTATACATTTACGGTGGGGATCATTATTTACAACTAGCCGAAACCCGTGGAACATCCACGGAAGGGAGGATGTGGTGTATGGATAGAGTGTACCAATATGGATGGCATAGGGGATTTGCTTGTCCGAGTAAGAGTTA
Source organism: Myxine glutinosa (assembly GCF_964187855.1). Taxonomy (NCBI): domain Eukaryota; kingdom Metazoa; phylum Chordata; class Myxini; order Myxiniformes; family Myxinidae; genus Myxine; species Myxine glutinosa. Next base: position 76,759 of record NW_027616558.1, read on the forward strand.
GGAAGAAAGATGAGAATGAAGAGTGCGTATATGAACAACGTATTTATGGCAATCTACTTAAATGACAACGCTACGATATACTTTTGAAAAATGAATGGATTCGTAATAGGAATCGGCATAGCACCACTCTGGCCATTTTTTATGAGACTATATGGTGTGGGTTGGATTTGTGTGAACAAAATCAAGAAAAAGGTGACACTTTGTAGAATCCAACTTACACTGTGTATAAAGTGTCACCTCCTGACTTTGTATTTTATATTGTTAGAGACAAAACAAACACTAAATAACATAGCCACATACCAAAAACGTGTATTTTCAATTTTCACTTGTGCAAAAATGCTACTCACAATTACATCGCCTGTGCGTCGGCCTGTGATTGAGCCAGAGAGTTGGCCTGTGAGTCAACTTCCTTTCCAATGTCTGCAAGAATTGAAATACTGATTGTGAATGTGTAAAATTATATGAAAGAAGAACATGCATATCAATAGACGATGCCATTGAAAAGGAGCGCAGCTGTCAATAGAAAAGGATGTCTGACATCAATTTGACATTATTGCACAGGAAATGACAAACAAAGAAACAGTTCATTTCCATCGGGTAATATTATGATGAGAGATCAGCCGGTACCTTTATTATGTCCATCAGCATCCATGGCACTTAGGGGAAAAAAAAACGTGGCATCAGCCAGCCGCAGCCAACTATCACGTACCGTCTCGAAGTCAATGCCATCCTTTTATCTCTTCGTATACACCTCACTGATTTCTACCTTATCGTGAACAGGGTAAAGCCTACTTTGATAATCATGAACGGTGGCAGATGCAGGAGTGAAACGTAGGCGTAGGCCTCGGCCCTACCTATCCAGTTGTTGTTGCCGTTGTGTAAGGGGGGAAAAAAACAAACATTTTGGCCTCAGACCTTTGAGAGTACGTCGTTCCGTGAACTTTTTGAACGGGCCTCGTATGCCATGCTTTGTCACCGTTGGGTTGTTTTTAAATGATTTGAAGGATTAACTTAAGCACCGTGAATAGAGCAGATACTGATGGGCTGCTGATTGGTTTCACTTCGTTGTTATCACAGTGTATGGAAGAAATTATGGTAAACCCACCTGATGAGGTTAGCGTACACCGCCATCGATGACACCGGCACAAATGGCGGAATAGATGGATTCTTCTTCATCGCATTGCATCGCATTCTCTTCCTGTGAAACTGTTTCATAGAACTGTGTCGTTTATGTACATTTTTATTTTATTACATTCACGTAGTTTCACATTCTTGACTTCGTGGAGCTTCAATGTGGTTCAAAAAAATAAAATAAAGATGGATTCTTCTTCATCGCATCGCATTCTCTTCCTGTGAAACTGTTTCTCCATTTAACGTTTCCAAAATCAAAACTTCAAAAACTTCTTCACTTCGATTCGAAAAAACTTCAAACTTCAAAAAACGTTTCCAAAACGTCACTCCATTTAACTTTATTAAAATGACGATAAAGACCATTTGGTTCACACCACCCATCACACCACTCGACTGTCGAAACAGCGGATGGCTCGCATCGCCTCCGCCCAGCAGACGCCAATACGATGGTGTCGTAAGATGGCGTCGTATCGGCCGATAATCGGATGCTTTTGGGTCCCAAAGTCGGCAAATTCAGATTTTTCGAGTATGGCTGTACGTGACAAACAAAGAGCGTGGTTCGTAGATGGAAAATGCATTAGTGCCGTGGGCATCGGGTCACTGGGTGCGGCGTAAAAGGGATAACAAAGTCGAGTCCTTACGGTATTATTATATAGATGGCTTTACTTTATTTACAAAAGTAACCCAGGACCTGTGATTGTTCTTTTGGGGGGGGGGGGGGTGAGAGACAGTCTGCTCTGCATCAATGCACCATGAAAGCACCCAGAATGCACCAACACACCCTCAAGCACCAATCGGTGCACAGTCATCACTGGTCATGAAAATAAAAACAACAACCCCTAACCCTGCAGGTGGTCTCTTGCTCTTCGGCTCCCTCTGCTGGCTATTACTATCTTGTTGTTGTCATCTTCTTTGCTGGCGGCCTATTTGCAATAATAAAATGCACCCAACGTGTCCATTGTTATTTATTTATGGCCCACAGGGCCGACTAGTGTGGTTCACCTGTGGGGCATCGGTGCCCTGTGGCCAAGGTCCGCCAGCAAGATCTCGGGCCTTCATGGCCAGTTCCAGCAGAGGGGCCATGCCCCAACCCATGGGGTCCATAAGTGGTGCTCGGCCACAGACATGTGGTCCATAACGTGGTGCATCGATGCAGACAGCTGGTTCTGGGAGTTCCGGGCGCACAATGGCGGACTCACGCACGCTCCCCTCAGTGCCTAGTGGCGCACAGGTCCTCATGTGGGAGACAAAGGGGGGGGGGGGAAGACAGATGAGCGAGGCGTAAGGTCACAAGGGTACACATCAATCAAGGCAATGCAAGGCGAAGTGCGTACGGAGAGCGAAGTGAGAAAGCTCGTCCCTACCGTACGTCACCCCCCCTGTCACCTACTCTACCCTTGCCCTTACCCCATATTTACAAAAATCTACACATTTACAAATTTGTCACTACTGTCACGTCTTCCCCATATTTCCCCTATACCAAATTCGTCTTCACTACCCCTCTATCCAAAATTTGCCATCACCCAATTCATCATCAATCCTCATAAGGAGGAAGAGATGGAACATCAAGCACAATGTCACACCCACGTCATGATGCGTCTCACAATCCAAACATTTGCATCATAAAAATAATAAAACATGGCATGGTGTGGAGGTACGTCATTCCAGGTGAGTGGATGTAGATGGTGCAAGGAGATTTTCATCCTAACTATTCTCTAATTGACTTTAACACACTTTACACTACCCGGGGTCTTTCCCTGCCAATCCATTGGCCAACTTACACTATGGGTTCTAAAAAACCAATTCCCATTGACCAAACTGTGGTGCTTCTCAATTTGGGGTCTCACTCCCCCGATTCATCTCCCGGTGCCCTTGCACAATTTCTGGGCTGGGTCGTGTAGCTCTCCCAGCAGGTCTACCCACCTGCACACCTCCACCACTGCAGTTGCCACCCGAGCTTACCTAGCTCCTCACCCTAACCTATCTACTTGGGGAAGGCCCCTCCTGGCTCTGTCACCCCTTGGTGCCCTCTGGCACTGGGCTACCCGGGTCCGTCCTCCGGATCCTCGGGCCCCATCCACAACAACCCTACCGGCTCCCAGAGCCCACCTGCGGCCTCACCTGGCCGACATCCTCGCAGTGGTGGAGTGCCCAAACCAACTACACACACTAACAGGCTACACACCCAGCCATTTCCACAACACTAATGCACCCATCCAAATACCATTCTTTCACCCGCACCACAGATGCCAATATCCAACCACAATTTACCTGTACCCTCTACCTAACACTTACACTACCCTCCCCGGGTATTCGTGATGGGGGTCCATCCTTCCCCCATTCACACCTTCGCACCATCCACTCCACTCCATAGTTTCCACCATACTCACTCCACGACCATCCATTCCAATATTCCATATATTCCACACTCCATGTATTCCACACTCCATGTATTTCATCCGACCATTCTCCATACACCTGTTGTTGCACACCTGTGCAATCACACCTGGTGCCACCTGCACCCTCCTTCCTTCCTGGACCATTTGGTCAGCACAACACACATCACTATCACTCACTCAAACACTGCTCCATACACCTGTTCAGTTGCACACCTGTGCAATCACACCTTTTAACCACACACTTTTCACAATACACTTCTGAATACACCTCCAACACTCACACGGCATCATCTAATCTACCTGTTGCCCTGCTAACTTAGTGCTCCCCGTCTTCCCTTTAAACTAAGCACATACCACGTCATTATCATCCACTCTAATCTACCTGCGTCCCCACTACAGGTATCATTGTCACTAACTAACCTTACCGTTACCTAAGGTCATCTTCTAGGTCCCTACACATTATCCAAACCCTCCCTCGGCGAGCTTACACTGCCATAAACCCCATAAGACTAGTGCTCCTTTGCCCCCGCGTGAGAGATGGCAGAGTTGCCATCCCACCACATCGGGGCATTTCCCACTACCAATTTTGCTCGTCCAAGTGCAACAAATCAAAAATTTGCCAATCATCTGCCAATTGTCTGCCAATCCTCACTCTGCCAATCATCAAATTTTGTTTTTCTAATTTCGGGGCCAAAACACTATCCTCCTCATCATCATCACAGTCCACTTTATCTGAGCCTCGGTGCGTCGTCACATCATTAAAACCCGGCTTCGCAAAGCCGAGCAATGAATTCGGGTGGTTTGGTCGCCTTGGTTGGATCCGTCCGGCATTCACGACTGTGGGGAGGAGGCATGCTCGGGCCGAGGTTCCACGCATCATCGCGGCTCGGTACCTTGCGGTCCCGGGCCCGATGGCTGAGGCTCGCCCGGTCGGAACCCCATCCCCACGAGGGGGCACCGTTCCGCTTCCACCCACTCGCCCTTGAACCGGACCGGTCGCCTCGCCCGACAAGGCCCGGACTCGACCGTGCAGGGCGGGGCCAAGCCCGAATCGGCAACGACGCTTCGAAGAGAAGCGACGCAGCATCGATCCACGCCGGGCCTTGCATCCAACAAAGCGCACCGTGCCCCGAGTGCTCGCATCGGCTATCCGTCGCCCTAAACGCTAACCCGTCCAATGTCGATGCTTTACTCGCATGCCCACACGCACACGCGACCCTTTTGACACTCACAAAACCCGGCGTTCCAACGCCGTCCGTACATTCCACCAACGCACTCCCTGTTACACATCACACCTCTCGTGCACACTCGCCGTTCGCACACTCCCTTAACACACCTCGCGCACCGTCTTGCGCACTCTCCCTCGGTACGTACTCTGTACCACTCACCATGGGCGTGCACCCTTGCATCCACCCACAACCGCGCTCAGATGGGCTCCCCACACCCGCGCCACGACCAACTCAGGTGTGCTTCCTCGCACACGTTCCACCACCACCTTACTCTCCATGTCACACTCCGTACACCCCAACGTGCATTCTCGCTCGCACTCGGTATCACACTCGCGCTTCGTAACACGCTCACCCCATGACGCACACTTTTTTTTCACACGCGTGCTATTTCCACTCACATCGGACCCTTCACCAATGCCCGGGTGCCATGTTGACCCCAATCGCGCGACTATTCTCTTCGCGCCAAACCCCCTTTTACAAAATCTCCCGGCACCACATGCAGCCCGTCTCACCTTCGGGGTTCTTCTTCCTCCCTGCACCAACACCTGCAAATCTTTATAAGGATTAAGCACAGCATCGTGATGTGAGCACGGACTTTGAGCATAATCCATTTCTCCCTGCAATTCCTGGGCTACCTCCGTCGTCTCTTCAATTTTAATTATACCCACTACTGCTTTTTCTTTATTCCCCTCAACGACCGCTGGCTTTAATAAAAACCCCCTCTTCTACCTCAGCGGTCGCCGGCTGCTCCATACCCCGTGTCGCGATTTCTACCCCCGTCATTGTACCCGCGCTTTCCTCCGCCTCGCTCAACCAGCGCTTCTCGACCCGCGTTACCTCCTCGTGCACCCCTGGGCCCTGCTCGCTCAACCCGCGGTCTCTGTCCCTCTCCGCTTCCCTTACCTCAAAATGCGACTCTGTCCCTCGCCATTTCCTCAGTTATTTCTTTAATTTGGTCCCCCAAGCGCTCACTGTTAGCCCTCGCTTCGTCCCTCATTTCCCCCATTTTGTCCATAAGGGCCCCCATTTGCAGGAAAAACAGGTTCGAATCCACCGGCGGCGCTGCTACGGTCGCGGGCGCTCTAGCCATGTGCGAGGCGCCATTTTGCGCGCCCGTAACCTCGTGCGCGAGAGCGCCACTTTGCGTGCCTGAAACCTCCTCAACCACCTCCTCATTGCCCTCCTCCACATACATTTCCCCTAGGTCCTGGGTCGATTCTACCCCGTCTATCTCTCCCACCGACATCCCGTCGCCTTGACCAGCCATGGCGCGATTTCAATATTCGGGTTTTTCTTTAAAACAACACAAATTTTGACAGCTCGTAATTTTGAGCGCGTTAAGCGACCCCGCTCTACCCTTGTCCGACCCCGCTCCCGACACCAATTGTTACTGCCAATAGTACAATTGGTGTTCCAAAATTTGGGCTAAATAAATTTAGTCCCAGGTCCGAATCCCACTCCTGACACCAATTGTTACGGACCGCGGATAAGATGTTGTGTTTGCCGAGCGGATGGCCCCGTGGCCGTACAGTTACCCCGACTAACCCGATTCCCGAACGTTGGCCGGATCGCGCCACAGATATTCAATAGGGAAAAGACTAAGGCGACACGGATGTGAAGAAGAAGCAGACAAAAAGGTTGGAAATACGAATATAATTTATTTGCTATTTACAGGCTCAAAATAACCAAGGAAGAAGGAAAGATAAGAAAATAATTTACAGAAGATATTAGACACAGTGCAACGCTAGCTTATACAAACTTAATTAACCCAAGGACAGAACAAACAAAACAAACTCACGTACACAAGAAGGATGGAAAGGCAGGAGGTGGATGGCTGGAGGGAGAGGAAGGTCCAATGGTACTGCAGCACGATCGGCGCGTTTGACCGCCGCCGTTCCTTCGCGGCCCTGCTCCGGAACTGCCGTCAAGGCCCCACGCTGCTGTCGTTGCTGCTGTGGCTGCGGCTGCTCTGGGGACGTCGCGTGCTTTGCCAGGACTCGTCTGGTCCAACCACACAACTGAACAACGTGCTTGCTTCTTGCCCAACTCTCTTGCTTGGTCCAACTTTGGCGAGCAAGGCGATGAATAGCAGGCTTTGTGCTTCCCTGGACGATCTTTTTTGGACAAGAATCGCTGCTGGATGATCTCTTTGGATGATCTCTCTGGATGATCTTTCTGGATGATCTCTCTGGATGATCTCTCTGGATGATCTCACGCAGTACCTTGCGCGCGCGCTTTTATAACGCCTCCGGCGATCAAGCCGCCGGCCTTCAGGACACGCCCATCGGTGTGCTCACCTCGGCCCTGGTTGGTCGCGCGACCCTCTGGCTCCGCCCTTGATGACGACGGACGGGCACGCCCTTCTCCCCTGACCCGAGCACATGTTCAATGGTGGTTTTGGAGGGGATGTAATTGGCAATCGAGGCTTGTCAATGATGAAAGGGGGGTGTGAAAGGAATCTACTCTATTTCACTTGGTGCAATGGAGTGTCATCTTAATGGGAGACAAGGCCTTACCCTAATACACATAATAAAGATATAACTATCAACCAGGGGGAAATCTATGATTGGCTGACGTGTATGCTTTATGGACTAATTATGGGACGCCCTTTGACCTTTACACAACACTGGAGGCAGGAGGGTCCAGAATCAAGCAATATTAATAAAACACACAATAAAAAAAATACAATCCTCATATCCGCAACAATACTGTATAGAGCAGCGTCAAATTCCAAAATCACAACATTTCTTAACAGCATAGAAAAAATAATTCGGGGGTGATCGAGGCGGCAGTCTATTGCATATACACCGTCCGGGTTCAATTTTTGTCGTATTGGAAAAAATTATAATTTTCCTTTGGGTTTGGATCACTTTAAAGGAACTTTTACTGAGTATTTTTTTCTTTCCAAGTAGCGTTTCTGTGTTTCAGAAAGGTCAGCAAAGGGGTGGGAGGGGGCAATGTGGGGTCAGTCAGACAGTGTTAGCTTAATGTGTACATATATATACAGGGTGAGTCAATGGAATGTGATGGTTTTTAAAGCGATATTGTGGAGAACTGGGTTGAATAAAAGGCAAAACGCTTTCAGTTGAAAAACAGCAGTACAATGCAATTTATTAATCTTTACTTGTTTAAAGAAAAACAAAAAAAAACATCTTTTAAGTGGCCTCCACCAAAACGGATACATTCATGCTGGATTTTCATTCAAATTGTCCATGAACTGCTTACAAAATTCAAGTCGAGCGACCTAATCGATTTCTTTCACAGTTTGAACTTTCTCGGGATGAAATTTGATGTCATCATGCAGAATTCGGCAAACACTCGCGTCCAATATGTTCAACGCAGCCGATTGACGCCTGGCAGAGCGAGTTGGACTCTGCAACACCGCTTCCCTAACTCTCCCAATGTTCTCCGGCATGCTCACCATTTGTGCACTGCCAACAAAGTGATCACAAACACTGCTAGTGTTATTGAATTTTTCCACCCGCTTCAAAATAATGTTATGAGAGGGATTTCTACCATGTCGTGAAACACCAAACTCACGTCTAAATCTTTTCTGCACTTGCACTACTGATTTGCATTCAAACAATGCCCTTACCACAAACACGCATTGTGGCACCAACCATTTCTCCATACTGTCTCTCGATACACTGACAGGAGAAACTGTGTAACTTTCAGATCACGTGACACACAAGGTTTCCCCCACCACAGCGTGCCTTTAGCTGCAGCTGCTTTTTGAAAACCGTCACATTCCATTGACTCGCCCAGTATCTATATACAGGGTGAGTCAAAAGTAGCGCCCGGTTTCTGTAGATATATATATATTTATATATATATATATATATATATATATATATATATATATATATATATATATATATATTTCTGTCAGTTGATTGTTTGTTTGCCATTTGTATTACAGTGTACAAGAAGGTAGAAATAAATGAATGACATGTTTATCTAACCATTTATTCGGGGGAAAATTATTACGGGGGGAAACCCTTAGCTACATTCGTTGCCGTTTTCGGACGACCGGACTTCTTTGCAGTGGCTACCGACCCTGTTGCTTCAAATTTCTCGACAATCAATCATATGTTTCTTCTCTGGGGTGGGTTAATATCGAATTCCTGTGCCAAACGGCATGCCGCCATCGTTGGTTGTTCATTACATTTGTAGTAATGTTACACGGCCGAAATGCGTTGATTCATTGAAAGGTAATTCATGGTTCAATTTGGTGCAACTTCAGTAACTTTCCAAACTCTCAGCAATAACCTGCAAAAAAAAAAAAAAAAAAAAAAAAAAATTAATAATCTGCAAGACAATCACTATTAACAACATGACATCCCAGAAAGAGTCTGACAGCCGAAAAAACAGAAATCGGGCGCTACTTTTGACTCACCCTATATATATATATATATATATATATTGTAACGGATTTGAGAATCCTGTAATTTTTGTAAATACCACCCTTTGTAAATGTCATGATCTGTGTAAATACCTCCATAATTGTAAAGGTCAAAGGTCGTCCCCCTTAGTTAATTCATCGCATACACTTAGCCAATCTTAGAACCTCTAAATAGTTATTCCCTTATTATGTGTTCCAGTTTAAGGCCCTGTTGCCCAGTAATTGACACTCCATTGCACCGAATCAAATAAGGATAGCTCCCCTTCAATAATTACATCTCCCAGCCAAACTCTTCCTCTCTGGGTAAAGCAGTTTGATAATCGTGGGGTGCGCGCCCTCTCAACTGGCCTGGGTTTGGAAGCGGCGTTCGCTGCTATGGTGAATATGTGCTCCGTGCTCTGTTTGGACAGGAAGGGCGGGGTCGCCGAAAAGAGACAAGCCCAGGGCACGCCACGAGGGGCGGGGCTGTTCAGCCCCATGCCCAAATAAGGATACAAGCCCAGGGCGTGCCACGAGGGGCGGGGCTGTTCAGCCCCATGCCCAAATAAGGATACAAGCCCAGGGCGCGCCACGAGGGGTGGGGCTGTTCAGCTCCATGCCCAAATAAGGATACAAGCCCGTGGCTCGCCACGAGGGGCGCGCTGTTCGGCTCCATGCCCAAATAAGGATACAAGACCGTGGCATTGCCATATAAGGCCACCAACACAGAGTACGGGGGCAGGACCCAAACGGCCGAGGGCGTGTCACGACCCCGCTTGATATATGCGTGCGACAATCGCGCAAGAGAGGACCGCAGCAGATGACCGAAAGAGCCCGAGGCGTGTCGAGGCAAGAACAAGCCCTGCCGCGTGGAACTAACGAGATACGTGTGCCGCCGCCGCCCTGCTCGCCCCCAGCCCGGAGAGGACCTGCTTGCTGTGCGCCCTGTGAAACCTTCCAGCCTTGTGGCCCTACCTTCCTCTCCCTCCAGCCAATCCACTCCACTCTGCAATTCCCTATTCGTGTGAGTGAGTTCGTTCTGTCTGTATTGTCCTGGGTATAAGTAAGACTGCATAGATAAGCTAGAAATTGCTCTGTGTCCTTCTGCTCCTTCCATTTCCCTGTAAATTACATTTCTTTTCTTCCTTTAGTTGTGTGTAAATAATTAATAAATCCTGTTCGTCCTACCTTGCCTTCTTTCCTTCACATCCGTTTGTCCTTGTCTTTTCCACATTGAATACCTGTGGCGCGATTTTGGCCAACGTTTCGGAATCGGGTTAGTGAATGCTAATGACTCGAACTTCGGGTTGCTAAAAACCGCTCGGCAACTAGACCATCTAAAACCGGGGTTTGAGCGGGAGTCCCTCCCCTGCTTCGCGGTCAGGCGTGGCACTCAGGTCCTTGGGACTTTTCGTAGACCAAATACCCTGGCTGCTCCCGACCGGAAGGAGCGTTGGGACCCCCAGGACTCACGTCGGTCAGTCGCGGACAAGGGGATTAATCCCCCCTTCTTAAGGGGAAAAGGGGCCGACGTTGAGATCCGCAACAATATATATATATATATATATATATATATATATATATATATATATATATATATATATATATATATATATATATATATATATTGTTGCAGATATATTGTATATATATATGTATGTATGTATGTATGTCACGCTACCAGATTCTTGTACCAGATGCTCAAATTATGGATTTCGAGTTATACCTGCAGCATTAAAGTACCAACCCTGTACCTTCATAAAATAGCAGGGTTGGTCAAATTGGGCAATTACAAATTCATTAAAACAAAAATTTAAATATTCATGTGTTCCCCAAAATGTCAAGTTTTTCAACTTTTCATGCCAGGAAATCTAGAAAATTTCGCAAAAAATACCAACCAGTAATTTACAATCAGAATCAATTTCTACGGTTTAAAGGTTTTTTTCAAGCATGATGTTCTGACAAGTAAAGTAAATAAAAGTACCATAAGAGTTATTTGCCGAGTGCCAATTTTTTTTTTAGCACCATGCCAATATTCTGTATTTTTCACTTTTTTCCGAGCAAATAAGTTGTGACCAGCACTGATTTTAATTGGAATTTATGGGAAACAAACACGCACATGTTTCTTCTAATACTGCTGTATTTATTATGTACAGCATAATCTGCATTGAATCTTCAAGCATAATCTGCATTGCAACTGTACACAAATACTGTAAATAATCAACCGCCATCTGTACGCTAGCCCAAGCTGTCATGCCAAAATGTCAAGGCAACATGACGAGTAGGCCTACATGTATAGAATTTTCACACACATGTTTGGTGAAGCCCCATTTACAAAACGTATGTACACTAGAATGCTTATGCTTATGACTTATCCATGAAGGACAAGAAATGCATGTGGCATCATACTACTTACACTTGAAAACCCCACGAGATATTAAGTGGGCAGCCAGAAGTGTGATTCAAAGGTAAAGTCATTATCTTGTGAGCCTAATTCACAAAGTACATACAAGTACAGCATTGTTCAGTAAACGATATTCTTTGTCCAGTATATGAATAAAATATCATGCACACTGGATGCACAGCACTGAGCAGCATGTACAGGTCTTATCCATTGCACAAACTATGATGACTGTCTCAATCATTATCAGTCACGTATCAGTATTATTCATTATCAGTCACGTATCAGTATTATTCATTATCAGTATCATTAATCATTATCTAAACAAACACGTGTAGCGACTAGCGCGCCACCAGGCGACTTGCCACGGAATCGTAGAAAATGACCGTCGAGTCCGAAGCAAAATTCAGGCTTCAACGGTCATAACAGGTAATGCAACTGTCATAGAACGAAAGATCGTATATTTTTCCGTCGATGGGTGAAATATAAAACGAAACTGTGTCCAATAAAGGTATATTTACGGAAGTTTATTGCTGATAAACGATCAATCCGGAAGCGAAAACGGTGAAACACGCGGCGCCGCCTTTCAACGGCGTTTATACGCAGTAGATGTTTAGCGTATCTTGTACAAGAATCTGGTAGCGTGACACAATTATATATACTAGGGCATGCCCGTACTATATATATATCTAAAAGTATATCCCCCCCCCCCCCCCTCTATTTACATGCAATGGTTTGGTCCAAAGCTAACGGCTTGCGAGTACGGTGACAATCCCCCCCCTCTATTTACATGAAATGGTTTGGTCCAAAGCTAACGGCTAGCGGAGTTTGGTAAAGAAATCGCCATAGCGTGCACAAATGCGCAGGAAAGCGAAAGAATCGCAAATTAGTTTTAAAACATAGTTTAACGGCAACATAGCGGCAACATAGTTTGCCAACGTGAAATAAATGAATACGCTCTCAAATGTGCCAAAAAAAAAAAAAAAACGCTACCCGTACGCTCTACCCCGCCCGTACGCCCGTAAACAAAAAAAACAACGCTCTTCGCTTCCGCCCTTCGCTCTGACTGAATTGGGAGAAATAATGCGCATAAGAAATCGAGAAATTATTATTTTCTCCGGAAGAAATCGAATTACGTACCGTAATGGCGCACGCGCTGGGCTCAGCATCAGCTCGCTGCCTCGCTCTCACATCGGCCACGCCTACGCAATAACGCGTTCTGTGATTGGATGCTGGAAGTGCAGTCCTCACTGTCCGGAAGTTCGCAAATCGCAGTTACGATGAATCGCAAATTAGTTTTTATTAGTTTTATAATTAGTTTTAAAACATAATTTAACGGCAACATAGTTTGCCGACGGGAAATAAATGAATACGCTCTCAAATGTGCCATCCGAGGCAGAGTGTGTTCGCCACGTTCGGCACACGCGATAACTCGCTGCTCTCTGATTGGTTGAATCGTTTTTTGGACATAGCTCGGTAACTACTTCTGCGATTAATTTAAAACCTTGAAAAGGCACATCCTCGGGTCCCCAGCAATATACCTGGCAAGTTTCAAGTATATCGGACCCGTGGTTGTCGAGAAACAGCGGTCACAGACAAACATACACACATACACACATACACACATACACACATACACACATACACACAGAGATTAATGGAATTATAGATAGATACTAGCAGAAGTACCCGGCATTGCCGGGCGGGGAAGGGGGGGGAGCGGGGGGGGGGGGGGGGGGAGCGAGCCCCTTGGCAAAGCGAGCGATTTTTTTTTTCATAGCGTTCGTAGCGTCATAGCGTTCAAAGCGTCATATCGTTCTAGCATCATAGCGTCATAGCGTCATAGCGATTTTTTTTTTCATAGCGTCATAGCGTTTCATAGCGTCATAGCGATTTTTTTTGTCATAGCGTTTGTAGCGTCATAGCGTTCAAAGCGTCATATCGTTCTCGCATCATAGCGTCATAGCGTCATAGCGATTTTTTTTTTTCATAGCGTCATAGTGTCATAGCGTTTCATAGCGTCATAGCGATTTTTTTTTTCATAGCGTCATAGTGTCATAGCGTTTCATAGCGTCATAGCGATTTTTTTTTTCATAGCGTCATAGTGTCATAGCGTTTCATAGCGTCATAGCGATTTTTTTTTTCATAGCGTCATATTGTTCATAGCGTCATAGCGTTCATAGCGTTCATAGCGTCATAGCGTCATCACGTGATCGCTCTGAGCGAATCAGCGCTCACCTGCTCTGATTCTGTTGATTCCGTGCGCTGAAATGCGCTGAGGTAAATATGGATAAAAAATATGGATCGTCAAATATTTTGAGTTCGGCCATGTTCGTCCCAGGCTCAATGGCCATGTCTATGTCAAATATCAAGCACGTAAGCCTCTCCGTTTAGGAGTCTATCGGTAACATTACACACACACACACACACACACACACACACACACACACACACACACACACACACACACACACACACACACACACACACAAACTGTGTTTTATATATATATATATATACACTCCTCCCATTTTCTTCTAGCCAAAGAGAGCTGCATAAAGTAACCATGAAAGGCTACCAACCGACCGATCATCGGTACATGTCCTTTTGTGTACACCATATTTCAAAAACCGTTGAACATTTAACTTTCATATTGCAGATATCTATTCTCCATGGCATTATCTCAACCTCATTAGATCATGACTGTGATTGGCTGATTTATGTTGCCATGGCAGCCATCTTGGTAACTTGGCTTGTGTACGCGATATTTCATAAAACGTTCAACATTTAGCTTTCATATTAAACAGATCTATTCCTCATATCACCCAAAAGGCGGCGGAGTACCTAGGGTATCAGCTACAAGTTTTTCTTTAAAAAACAAAATCTTATCTTTTACAGTTGTTTATGAGTTTTGCTATTACGTTTTCTTGCACTCCATATAGCTCTTTGAGGTTTTATTGATAAATGAAAACCTCGATATAAGAAACCAATTTATTCATTGAAGAGCCTCAGATACAGAAGGGAAAACAAGCATTCTCTCTCCTTTTCTTCCTGCCATGTTTAAGTGATCAGAACAGGAGAAAGTGGTTGGACTGTCTTCCGACTGTTGCACAAGAACCAGCAATGGGTCTGGGTCAGGGCCACAGCACGTCTAGTCTACAAAAACGGACAACCAGATTGTATCATTGCCAAACAGCAACTTCTCACGTAAGTCTTCGATAGTCATCCACATTAAGACCGCAGTAGCACAACAGCCACGACACCGTTTGCCAGTGCAAATAAACACAGTAAAATGTTATGCTTTTCATTCATGGCCATAACTTGTTACTGTTGCAGTTGATCCCAATCACCACCAATACAATAACTATTATTTATTATGAACTCTTAAAAGGATTATTTATTATGAACTAGCAGGAGCACTCGGCATTGCCTGGTGATGTTCTAATTCTATTAGCATTTTGAAAAAAATCTGTTTTTTTTTCTATTTATTTGTGGGTGCCTAAAACACTTCCCTACAGCCACGAAGGAAAATTTATATTTAATATTCTAATATTACACACACACGCACACTAATCGGGTATTTACCAAATAAAACACAGTCAGTTTGTGTGTTTGTACAGATGTCTGCCCCCTTTCATAAGGGTAGATCTCAAGGCCAATCTTTTTAACAGGAATATGTGTTCATGACAGTCTAATTTTGAGGATAGAACAAACTCGAAAAACACTTTCCATAAAATAGTAATTATGTCTTCTATTGGAATTGTTGATTGTGGCTTGCAAACCGAGCCTCAATGGCGGTGTACAGAAGTGATTTTTTAAATAACAATAAATACAACGTGCCGGGAGGTGAAATTTTCTGCACACGATGTGCAACGTGAGGAGAGTAGAATGTCTGTTCATTTACGTCTGTAGGATTTTTTTATTTATTTTATTTTATTTTATTTTATTTTTTTTGTATACAAGATCGAGGCTCGTGAAAGAGCAAACATTAATCACACAAAAAGACAAACCGACACACAAAACACAAAAAAACAAGGGGAGCGGCAGAAGAGATGGGGAGAGAGGGGGGAGGACACAAAAGAGAGGGGGAAGAAGGGGAAGGACACAAACACAACATTTGAGAGCAGGGACATCGGGAGGACTTGGGGGAGGTGGGAGAGGATTAAAACATATGAACACTGCAAGGACTCTGGGGTGAATTACCGGGGGTAGAAAAGATCAAGGTTTTCGATGGGGGAAGATAAGAGATGGTGGTGAACAGCTGTTTTAAAGACCTGGAGGGAGGAGTGGGATTGAAGGGAGTGGGGGAGTTTGTTCCAGAGGCGGGAGAAAAGGGGAATGAAAGAGTGAAGGTGAGCAGAGAGCCTAGACTTTGGCAGTTTAACCATAAGAGGGTTGCAGGCAGATCTTGTGCGACCTGAAGGAATATTGGGGGGACAGAGCACAGAGAGAGCTGGGGGGAGCAAGGCCGGAGAGGAGTCGGTAGAAGACAGAAAGACCACCAACCTGCCTGCGGTGAGTGAGTGAAAGGCCCTCGGCGTTGACTACATCGCAGGAGATTCCAATGATTCTGAAAGCTTTGGCCTCAACAGCGTGAAGCCGAGCAAGGTGTGAGGCAGGAGCACCAGCCCAGAGGGGGGAACAGTATTCCATTGAGCTGCGGATGAAAGCCTTGTATGTGGTGAGGAGCTCAGGTGTGCCAAGGAAGGACTTCGCACGACGGAGGATGCCCAGTCGGCGACTGGCTTTGGAGGCCAGCTTGGAAATGTGGTTTTCCCAAGAAAGATCATGGCAGATAGTGAGACCCAAAAGCTTGAGCGACAGAACTTCTTGGAGAGGATTGTTGAGAAAGTAGATGGGAGGGTTGTCCAGTCGGTCCTTTCGGAGAGACATTGTAAGAGTGTGAGATTTGTCAGGATTGAAAGACATGTTCCACTTGTTTGACCAGTCTGTGATTTTGTCCAAGTCTGCAGAGAGTGAGGAGGCTGCAGACTGCCGATCTGAGGGATGAGGAATGGAGCGACAGAGAGTAGAGTCATCAGCAAAGAGATAGAGAGGGTTTTCAAGAGAGTCAGAGAGATCATTGATGAAGACCAGAAAAAGCACAGGGCCCAGAACACTACCTTGGGGAACTCCAGCCTGAACAGGAAGAGGAGATGAGAGAAACCCATTCAGGGCCACACGTTGACTACGACCAGAGAGGAAGTCCGCCAGCCATGCGTGGAGATTTCCATGGATACCAAAGGAGGAGAGTTTGGAGAGCAGAGCAGGGTGCCAGACCGTATTGAAGGCACGTGAAATGTCAAGGGAGACAGCTCTAATTTCCTGTTTGGCGTTGAGGACCTCCATCCATTGTTGAGAAAGCAGAAGCAGCATGTCCAGAGTAGAGTGACCAGGTCTGAAACCAAATTGATGATCAGAGATCAAGCCATTGGAGAAGAGGAAAGATTTAATATCTGAAGCAATGATGGATTCCATGACTTTGCTGATAATTGGGAGAAGGCTGATTGGTCTGTAGTTGCTGGGATCTGTTTTTGCACCTTTTTTGTGCAAAGCGGTGATGTTGGCTGATTTCCAAGCAGATGGCAGATGACCTTGAGCAAAAGAGAGGGTGAAGAGAACAGAAAGAGGGAGTGAAAGAGCAGAAGAACATGATTTTAGGACCCGTGGGCTGATGCCGTCAGGACCAGTTGCAGAATCAGAGTCGAGGGTTGACAGAAACTTTTCCACCTTGTCAGGAGGAAAGGACACAGAGTCCAGGAGCAGCTGGGTACGACTGGGTACGGTGGGTACAGAGAGGGATGGGCTTGGGACACAAGATTTAGAGGCAAACACAGAGTTGAGGCATTCAGCTTTTTCACGTGCGGAGTCAGCCGTTAAGCCGTTTGAGGTGAGGGAGGGGATGGAGGGGGAACAAACACCAGAAACAGATTTGACCAGACGCCACCAGGATTTGGAAGAGGGAGACAGATAAGAGAGTTCGGTCTTGAGAATGGTGAGATATTGTTTCCTGGCTCTCCTGAGGGTGGACACACACTTGTTTCGGGCTTTGTGAAAGGAAATGAGATTTCCTTCCGTTGGATTTGCTTTCCAGGAGACGAAAGCAAGTTGTTTCAGGGCAACAGCCTCACCACAAGATTCCGTGTACCATGGACGGGAGGAAGGGTATGACAACTGAAGACGAGATGGTATAAATCTGTGCATGAGAGAGAGCAATTTACTTTGAAAGAATTCCCAGGATGAGTTGATGTCAGAGGCGGTAGAGATGGGAGACCAGTCCAGATGATTGATGGCTGCTTGAAGACCGTGCCAGTTGGCCTGAGTGAAATGCCAGACTCGTCGACGCTGAGGAGGCTCTCTGAGAATGGTCAGAGAGATGTCCACTTTGACAAGCACATGATCAGATGAGCCGATTGGAGCAGAAGAAGAGCAGCAGACATTTTCAGGGAAGTTTGTCATAACCAAATCCAGAAGAGAAGATGCTCCGTTGACTGAGATCCGGGTCGGGAAATTGACAGATTGTGTCAGTCCCAGTGAGTCGCAGAAGTCCTTTGCTGAAGAGCCATGGCTGGTGAGAGAGGTACCCACACCCAGCCAACTGGCATGGTGACAATTGAAATCACCACATATGAGGAAGAGAGAGTTGGGATGGGTAGATAGAAGTTGGTCCATATTATCAGACAGTGAGATGTAGATGGAGTCATCGCTGATTGGTGGACGGTACAACACACATATGAACAAAAGGTGGGAGCGAAGGGGAAGCCGTAGCCAAAGGTATTCCTGGGGGTGAGGTGGAGAGAGGGCAGTGGAGGGCGAGTGAGGAAGAGAGTTTTTTATAAAGATAGCAACCCCACCTCCAGGACGAGGCTCAGGTCTATCATACCGGAGGAGGGAGTAACCTGGGAGAGATACCAAGGCATCAGAGACATCATGAAGGAGGAAAGTTTCTGTTAAGCAGATCACATCTGGTTTGTCAGAAGCAACCTGTATGGAGAGGTCAGTCAAGTTTGAGCGAAGGCCCCGGATGTTTGAGGTCCATACCGTTAATGAAGAGGAAGGGGGAGCATCGGGTCCAGAACAGGGGGGGGGGGGGAGGGGTAGGGTAAGATGTGGAAGAGGAGGAAGAGGTAGGGAGAGCTGTTGAAGGTGTGTCAGAGATTTCAGAATAGCTTGGAGAAAGGGAAGAATGGGGCAGACAAAAGGTTTGATGGAGATTGGGTGAGGCACAGTGAGGTGTTATTTGAGGAGGGGGAAGAGCAAGGCAGGAGGTTTGGGGAGATGAAGGTGAAAGTTGGAAGGAGGAAGAAGCAGGGAGGATGCATTGAGGAGGAGGGGTGAGAGGGGAGTCTAGGAGGGGAGGAGCGAGGGAGAGTCTCGGAGGGGAGGGGTGTGGGGGGAGTTTAGGAGGGAGGGGAGGGAAGGGGCAAGGGGGGAGATTTGAAAGGGATGGGTGATGGGGAGGATTTGGAGGGGAGGGGTGAGATTGGATTTTGAAAAGTGTATGATTCATGGGAAACGAACATTTTTTGCAAAATGAGTTTGAGACCTTCGAGTCAAAAATACGTTTGAGGACACTGGAGGAGGGATGGAGTTCTGGATAGTTTATGGAATGTAGAAAGGAGGAACTGTAAGAGATGGTATTATATATATATTTTGGAATGAATAGATTTGGTGAGCAAGACGAAAGCATCCTTTTGTAGGAAAAGAAGAAAAGGGTGTTATAATATATGAGAGAAAATAGTTGTTCAGGGGAGAGATTATACATTTCTAACCGCGTGATCGCGAACGAAGAACGAACGAACAAAAAGAACAACAAATAAACGAATAAGACCTGGGAAGGAAATATTTTTTTTGGGGTTTTTTTTTTTTTTTTTGTGAGTACAGATATTAAACAAGGAGGTACGGGGTGAACGACTGGTACGAAACAGAGAACGAAAATAATTTCAGCGCATTCGACGAATCGCTGAGAGAAAAACAAACCACAAGGTCTGAGACGGTACGGTAGTCTAAGCCTACGAGTACTAGGCCGCAGAATACTCGATACCATTAACCGACGATTGTGTATACATGAACGAAAAATTAGCACCGAAAATTTTCCAAAAGATACGCTGTAGGTCCATACACCGAAAGATAGATACAGTCTCGACAAAAACACAATTGAGAAATATCACTTAGCTTCGAAAGCGTGAGCGCATGGAGCAGCTTCGAAAAGACGTGACCTCGCCGTGATCTCGCGAGATCTTTCCGAGATCTCGCGAGATGTCTAATAAATAAAGAATATATAAGCACACCTGATAGGTCCCGGTGTGTACCCCGATTTAGAATAGGTACACCGTATCCCTGCGCATCGTAATATGCGACTAAGGGTTGGCATAAGGAAGGGCATCTGGCCATAAAAACATTGCCTCAAAAAGGGAACAATATGGTCATGGGGCCCGCAAGGCTAACCCCCTAGCGGGGGAAAATGGCCTTAAAACGATCATTCATTCATTCATTTATTCATTCATACTAGGCCGAGGCTTCAGGCTTTGACACACTCATGAGGCTGCACTGTCGAATAAAGTGTTCTTAAACCGTCAATCTGACGGGTTTTTTTACTAGTAATTTGATATTACCTTTCACATAGCTACAAAGGCTCAGGCACTACATGGAGCGATAAAAATATATATATAACTTTTTTTTTCGAGAATTTCAAAAAACATTTGGCCTAAAACACTCAAATTTGGTCTAAAACTAAACTCACTGATGAACCTCTGAAAGTTTGACATATATCCGTTTTGCCATCTCTGAGAAAATGGCGACACACATACAGATAGGCAAACAGCTCTCGTATAGTATACTGTAGATTGGATATGCCAGGTAAAATTACCGGTGCAGGTACATGCTTACAAAATTGTGAATTTTGTAAAATACATCCCCTCTCATTTTCCAAGCATTCAGTTTCTTTGTACGCAGCACATGGCTGCGGGTAGCATTATCAGGATACAAACAGCATATTTTGAAGCAAGATATGGAAGGCTACTCATATTATGTGTATCAAGTATGCAAAACTGGTGCAATTTTTGACCTGCAGGAAATCAGTTTAATGGCATGTACTCCATTCAGAGAATAGCACATCAGATCATAGGCCATGGTGACTTTGGTAGTTACATCAAACAATGCACATTGTATTTGGTATTTGACTGATGGTGTGCGTATTTATGAATTTAGGAATGCCGAAGGGGAGCAGCACCTTGCTGAGCGGGCATGCTCCTTCAACAATGATGGCAGGACAGACGTTTTGTACGACACTTCGATACGGCTGCATCGTTTAACCAAGCCTCATCTTCATGACACAAATGGAGGGTTCCAGGCCAGCCACTCCCAAGCTCATGCAAATCTAAACAGGGGCATCTTTGCATGCTACGAAGAGATGAATGATCCATTAGGCTACCAAAAAGAGACACCTAAACCTGAAGGATATGGCAAAGAGGATTGTGGATTTTTGGGGAGTGAAGGCATCCATGAGATGTTGTGGCAATACGACCTGAGTCAAGAAGACATTGAGTGCAGCTGGAAGGATTTGGACAACGCCAGTGCAGTTGGAAGGAGAGACATGATCAATTCATGTTGTCCCGCTACTGAACACGTTTCAACAGGACCTCCTTGCCTGGTGGAAGCTCTTTTGGTAGAAACAGGAAGAATCAACCGCACTGTTGAAGGCCATAGGCACTTAAACAATGCATTACGAGGACGCTTACACAGTGGCTTTCGGCACTACCCTTCTTGTAGAGCCAGAGCCACTGTAGAATGGTATGGCAATGGTCCTCAAGGTTCGCTTATGACTTCATACGTAACTAGAGGAGAGATTCGTTTCTGACCAAATCAAGGTGCGTGGGACATTTCCTGGGGCCATGTTGTCCAGCTCATACTCAGAAATGCCATGGCGACATCACACTCAGCACAGTTTGGACCATTTAATCCAAGCAATGCCAGGAAAAAAACATTCCAAAGGTCAAATCAGAAAATCTCCTGGAGTGTGGAATACACAATCAGAATTTGTATAAAATGTTTTGCAACATAATTTGGAATATTGGGATGATACCTGAATGGGGCAAACTTAACATACAAAAAAACACTGTTGTGGGTATTGGCAGTAGAGTACTGTATCTGAGCACACTGTACTTGAGATTGAGACACAGATGGCCATCCCATTTGGTCTCAGGTTGTAGATGTTAAAGAGACCATGATAGATTTTGAAAATAGTAGGCCATTGTGTGTTGACTTCCTGCATTATGAGCAAATAGTTCTGAGGTGCAGCTACAGCACACACATGTTGAGCCAAATTGTCTCATTGTCTAACTGTCTTTCTATGTTAAGATGCAAAAGTTAGATAATCCCAGGAAAAGGATTTGTACAATAGTAACAATTGTTTCAAAAAGTTGACTAGGTCATTACGGATCTGGTCTGGTGAGTAAAATGGGGGATAGATAAGAATTGTTATTTCATAGTAAATGCGGAGTCAGTCAGAGGAATTGTGGTCTTCTTCTTCTTTAACAGCCACATTTATTCCCAGTTTCTTGTGTGTTTGGCAGAGGGAAGCTTGGCTCAAATCATTGATGAACCGGTTGGCCAGGCCCAACGTTTGACTAAGGCTCGGGCAGGAATTTGGAATTTTGCCGTGGTACCGGCGATAGCTCGCCTACTTTTTGTGAAGGACACCATGGGATCTTTAACATGCCAGGAACATGCCTATATATGGACATCTGTTGGCTCAAGTCCATCGATATGGACATCATGCATGGCCATAGATCACCATTTGTTCAGGAGGTCGAATTTTCCTGGCTTGCCAGCCAATGGGCGCATGCCATGGACGGTCCTATAAGGCCTGCGGAATATTATACAAGATGCACACCACATATGTAGTTGGTTGTTGATGGTCCCTGCCTATGGCTTCATGGTTCCTGCCTGTTGCATCATGGATTGTGGTCACTGTCTGGGCCTTCGTGGTTCTGTATTACACGGTGGTTCAAGGTTCGGCTTCATGGCACAAGTCATAGTTCACTGGAGAGCTGGTGTGCTGCAAACATGGCTGGGTAAGCATAAGGACTACCCCCACTGTCCAGTCCGTATGCACCCAAACAAGGACCCAAACCGCATGTGCAAGCATCGCCGCACGGAGCAGGTTTTCTTTATTTCTTCTCCTTTCACTATCAAATATTTCCCCAAATGAAAGAGATAAGGCATATACTGTATGTGTTAATGCCATTGTGGTTCGGGTGGCGCATTGTGAGAAATTTATTTATTATCATTGGTTACTGTTTGTTATTGCCACGGTGCAGACGTGGTCTTCTCGTCCTCCTAAGTTCCTCTTTTTTTAAAATAAATCGTCTCTTTTTTATGAAACATTGTGTGGTTGTTGGGAGGGAGCTCCATATTTAGTGAATTGTCTTATTAATCCTTTAGGTGGGGCAGATTGGGTTTGCACTGAAGCCCAATAATTGCGGATCACTGAAAGGCCCGCTCGGCCAATCTTTTCGGCAGATCTGCTTTGTTCGTGTGTTCTGAAACGCCGATTCACGCCAAATTAATCCAGCAGAGGTGCTGATCTTTTTGTCCCATAGCTGTGGGGTGGCGTAACCATCGCTGAAGATGCTTGACCATTACAATCTATATTATAATAGCCGTAGATGATTCTGTCTGTTGGACGTCTGTCCAGGGTGTGGCTTACTCGGTTTGCAGAGTAGCTCCACCCATAGCTCCACCCATTCTGGGAGAGGCTTCTTATAAACAAATATCCACCATTTTATTAACTCGCATAGCTTTGAGGCCTGTTTTGTAGGCCCGTAGTGTCTTGCTCTCTCTCCCAGTTTTATTTCAAATCAAATTCGATATATCATTTCATTTTTCACAGTCGCTAACATAGTTTTAGACTCGGTTGAAAAAAAACGGGAAGAAAATCCGATGAAAGTTGCCGTTTATAGAACGAAATGAATTCTCAAAGGCCTGTAAACTAAAGCCCATTCATTGAGAGTCACCCTCACGATTTTATCGAATTCACCATCTGATTTAATTTTTATCGATGGTTTTAGACTCGGTGTCAGAAATAATTGAGTACATTCACGCACACACGGGAAATTGCCGAGATATATTTATAAAAATCGCGCCACGATGATACACGAAAATACACCGCCTAAAATAACAGTCGGGGAAAATGTCGACATATATTAAAAATTCGCTTTTTCTTTTCCGTTAACATTTATTACTTTTACGTTTTATGACAGTCGGCACAAAAACGACATGTTTTTCTTCGTTCTTTCTTATTTCATTCAAAATTATTATCCGGAGGTAAAATATGTTTCAGGAAATTACCGAGAGATATTTCTTCGTTTTTATTTCATTAGTTACTAGCAGAAGTACCCAGCGTTGCCGGGCAGGGGAGGGGGGGAAGTGCACGTACACTTTAAACATGTATATACGTGTGGGATGTGGGATATATACATGTGGGACGTGTGTGTGTGTGTGTATGTATGTATGTGTATATATATATATGTGTGTATATATGTGTGTGGGTGTACGACTGTACGTGTGTGGGTGCACGTGTGTGTATATATGTAATATGTATGTGTGTGGGTGTACGTGTGTTTGTGTGTGTATATGTGTGTGTATATACATATATGTGTGTGTATGTATACATATTGTTACGGATCGCGGATTAGATGTTATTTACCGAGCGGTGGTATTGCCGCGACCTAACAATTCCCCCGATTCTTCCCCAACTCACCCGATTCCACCCGACGTTGACCAAATCGCGCTATGCTAAATCAATGATTGGAAAGGACACAACGACTGGGATAAATGAAACGACACAAGGGGTACAGTTCTCAAGACCTCCGGAGGAGGATATAATTGGTGGGGGAGAAAAGGGGTAGATTACAAGGTAATGAGGTAAAGACACAGAAGAGATGGGCACTTAGTTACAGTCTTATCTATCCCAGACAGACCACAGACAAACGGAACAAGACTGACTTACACAGGGATTGATGGCAGGGAAGGACAGGCAGTCGATAGCACAAGGTGCACCTTGGCTCAGGGACAGGATACAGCTCAGTCTTTGGGAGGTCTCTCGGCGCTCGGAGGGTGCGTCCTTTCTCCTTCAGCTCTGCGTGCATCTGACATCACCTCCCTCTTCCTGCGCATGCTCAGCGGGGAGTGACACGCCCTCGGCTCGTTGGCTCTGCCCCAGATGGGATCGGTCCGCCGCTTCTATTGGGTGCGGGGGTTACCGGGCTCCGCCCTTGACGAGGAGCTGACAGCGAGCCCCTACCTGGTAACCACGTCGAGCACATGCTCGATGGCGGCTCGTTGGAAAGGCATGGTGGACTCCCAACACCCCCTACCAACCAAGCCGGAGTGAGGACGCACACCCCCCGCGCCGACGCCGTTGTTGTTGTTGTTGTTGTTGTTGAACCGTGAGGAAGAGCTGCGGGGAGGTATTGGGAGGTCCTAAACTTCCTAACGGTGCCATACAATCACATTCTGGTGCAACGAAGAGTCAGAATTAATGGAAACGAGTCCTTAACTGACATAGACTAAGAATAACTAGCAAGATGTCCTATAGTTGTCTACGTGAGATGCGGTGGACCTGGATGCGACATTTAATGGGAGAAATAGGGGAAGGTCGGGTCTACAGAGTGTTGTTTACAGAAAATGGGACTAGGGAATGGGGGATTGGGGATAGTTGGGAAGTATGGAGGAAATAGGGGAATATTTACAAGCGGATATGGATGGATGCCAATCCCATATCCGCAACATTGCACCCTTCTCTACCTCGGGGCGTCCCGACCCGATAAATTTTTACTTACTTTAGTGTGGCACTCAGATGTAGTTCCCTCTACTATTAACTCAACCCTGAGTGCGACAGTTTTACAGATGTTCACAAATGAGTAAATATGTCCCCCTGCGACGTTGCACCCTTCTCCTAACAGAAACACACCCACAGGATAACCGAATCGCGGAAAGAATCCTCAAACTAAACATACAGCCGGTAGGGAGCATCATTTATACAACACTACACTGATATTTACACTACGATCCAGGACCTGTTCTTTGAGGAACACATGCAGATGTTATGCATAGAGAGAGAGCACGCATGCCAGCATCGATACACCAACCCACGAGTGCGCTGTGGCCCTACGGCCTTTAATAATGTGCAGAGCACCCCGTCCAAGCACCAAAAGCACCACCCCATACACACAGTCAGCACCATCCGGTGCACCAATAAAGTGTTCATAGTCACCGGTGGTGTCGCAGCCGGCCGATGTTCTGCCGCTGGTCTTGCCTTCCTGGAGTGCACTTGGCCTTCTGGCTTCTTTAAAAATAAAGAAAGGCGCCAACCGCGTCCATTTCTGAATTGTGGCCGTCAGGGGGGCCAACTATAAGTGGTTCACCTGTATGGCATAGGTGCCACGTTGACCCAGAGGTCCATCAACGGGTGGTGCTTGCCCGCAAAAGAACTGCGGTCCATGGTGGGCGGCCACCAAAATTGCGGTCCATATGGTGTATCGATCCAGGCAGCAAGCAGCGAAAGTACAGGCCCACAACTGCGGAGCCAGCACCTCTCTCTCCTCTCTCTCTGCCCCAAAGCCAGATCCTCGGAGGTGGGAGACAAAAGAAGACAAGTGAGTAAGGTGGTAAGGGCGCAAAAGTGCATGCAATATAAGGTAATGCACACTGGGGGCACATGGGAACCAGGTGAGACAGGTACTTTCCTACCGTACGCCCCCCCCCCCACCAGGTAACCTACATTGCCCCTCCCTTACCCCTTACTGTATCCACAAAACACAACACTACCCATAAACATCTACTTTACACATCAACAAACGTCCCTACTGTCTTCCCCGTTCCTCCCATAAACCAAATTCGTCTTCTCTCCCTCCTAACCAATCAAATTTGCCATTTCCAACTCTCATCAAAATTTGCCATCTCCAACTCAACATCAAAATTTGCCATCACCAATTCATCATCAGTCCCTCCTAGGGAGGGAGAGATGGAATCACCCCAATGTCTCATCCACGTCGTGATGCGTCTCACAAATCCACACAGCAATTCTCCCTTCCTGCAACACAGAACAAAGGAACACAGGTGTGGAGTCATCATCACCACAGGTAAGTGGCTGCGTATGGTGCGACAGGTTCATCAATCCTAACTATTTCCTAAATGACTTTAACAACTTTACATTACCCGGGGTCTTTCCCTGCCAATCCATTGGCCAACTTACACTATGGATTCTAAAAACCAATTCCCATTGACCAACTGTGGTGCTTCTCAATTTGGGGTCTCACTCCCCCGATTCATCTCCCGGTGCCCTCGCACAATTTCTGGGCTGTGACGTGTAGCTCTCCCAGCAGGTCTACCCACCTGCACACCTCCACCACTGTAGTTGCCACCCGAGCTTACCTGCTCCTCACCCTAACCTAACTAACTGGGGAAGGCCCTCTCGCACTCTCACCCCCTCAGTGCCCTCTCTGGCACGGGCTGCCCGATCCAGTCCCGGGATCCTCAGGCACCCACTGACACTAACGGCTCCCAGAGCCCACCTGCGGCCTCACCTGGCCGACATCCTCACAGTGGTGGAGTGCCCAAACCAACTACACACACTAACAGGCTACACGCCCAGCCATTTCCACAACACTAATGCACCCATCCACAATACCATTCTGCAACCGCACCACAAATGCCAATATCCAACCACAATTTACCTATACCCTCTACCTAACACTTACACTACCCGCCCCGGGTACTCGTGAAAGGGGTCCACTCTTCCCCCATCCACACCTTCGCACCATGCACACCACTCCGTACCACTTACTCCAACTCTCTCCACACCACTCATTCCAATACTCCATGTATTCCACACACCTGCACTTGCACACCTGTGCTCTCATACTTGGTGCCGCCTGCACCCTTCTCTCCCCCAAGCGCATTCGCGCTGATCCACAACACTCACTGCTCCACACACCTGTCCAGTTCTCACACAGCATCATCTCATCTAACTACTCCCCTCTGAAACTTGCGCTTCCCAGTCGTCCCTTTAAACTATTGCGCTCCCACGTCATTATCAAACACACTAAACTACCTGCGTCCCCACTACAGGTATCAGTCACTATCTAAACCTTAACGTTACCTAATGTCATCTTCGCTAGATCCCTACACACAATATCCTAACCCACCCGGGCTAGTTTTCACTGCCATCAACCCCATAAGCTATCGCGCATTTGCCCCACTTTGGTGAGGGATGACAGAGTTGCCATCCCACCACATCGGGCATCTCCCACTACCAATTTTGCACATCAAATTTCAACAAATCAAAAATTTGCCAATCACTACTCATCATCTGCCAATCATTACTGCCAATCCTTTGCCAATCATCAAATTTTGTTTTTCTAATTTCGGGGCCAAAACACTATCCTCGTCATTACAGTCTACTTACTAATGCCTCTCGGTGCGCCAATTCACTTCCACAGCCCGGCTTCGTACAGCCAAGCCATGAATGCGGGTTGTTTGGTGCCAGCGGCTGGATACGTCCCGCATTCGGTGCAGGGAAGGAGGTTTACCCGGGCCGAGGTCCCACGCACCATCTCGGCACGGAGCCATCCCATGGCCCGATCTCGACCTGCCAGAATGCCTCAACAAAAGGTGGTCGCCATGACGACCCTTCCTATCGGGCTGCCCGCTCCGCCTAGTGGAGCACGGACGCTGCCGTTCAAAGCGAGGCCCAGCGTGGATCGCGTACGGCGGTCCTTTCGAACCCGCCGTGGCTCGGATCCCCGCTGGTTCTCGCGGCACGCGAAGCCCGGCACGCACCGAGGGCCCGATTCGGCTATAAGTCGCTCTAACCGCTAACCCGGTTACCGTCGATGCCTCACCTGCATGCTTACATGCATACGCTACCCCTTTCTTGCTCATACATCCAGCCGTTTCCCTGCTCTTGGTCATTGCACCTTCTCTTACACACCCAGGTACACTCATTCCACTCACAGCCTTGGTCACACACCTGACCACCGAACACTTTGGCACACATTCGTTGGTCGCACACCTCACCAACACACCTCTTCGCGCCCCTTCCTCGGTCACCTCCTCTGTGACAATCACAGGTGTGCTTTCACTTGCACACCCAACCACGTGCCTCACTACCAATTCCAGCGTGCATTCCCACACACGCTCTACCATTCCAGGTGTGCTACGTTTCTCACCTGTCACAGCCAACTCACGCTCCGTGTCACTCTTACAACTCTCACCTCCACTCTTGACAACGCACTCACCCTTACTCTCGACAGCGCACTCTTTCCTCCTGCACCCGTCCGTTACACTCCTTTCTCGCGCACACTCTCCCGTTACACCTTCTGTAACACTCACCACAGGTGTACACTCTTCCTTACTTTTGACAGCGCACTCCTTCCCCATGCACCTGTCCGTCACACATCTTTCTCGCACACCCTCTCCCGTTACATCCTCTGTAACACTCACCACAGGCGTGCATTCTCCCTTTACACCCTCCGTAACACTCCTCACTACGCGCTTCCATGTGCTCCCTCGCACACGCGCTACGACCGACTCACTCTCGACAGCACCCTCACTCCTTGGCACGCACTTTTTCCTCACACACCCCAGAGTCGGACTTTCTCGCACACCTCCTTTTTCGCACACCAGACCTGTCGCACACTTCACCAACGACCTCTCACGAACACCCGGGTCCATCTCGACCCCCAAGCTTCTTAAATCACCTGGCGCATCATACGCACGACCATATTGGTCACCACTTACACCGGGTCCTCTTTCTCTTCGCTTCTCCTCCATCACCTGCGAATCCCTCATCCGGTTAATGAGCACATCATCACGATCCGAACACAGACTTCGGACCAATTCTTTTACTTCCTCCTTTATCTCTTTCTTATCCTCTCTCCGTCGCTTCTTAATTTCGCTCACCCCTTCTTCCACTTCTTCTAATTTCTGCTTCACCTCCTTCATCTCCTCGTGTGCCCCCTTAAGTTCTTCCTCTAACTCCACCTTATTTTTTTCTATGTGCTCCCGCACCTCCCACTCTTTAACCTCCATCACCTCTACCACCTTGTTCATCTTCCTCGTCAGGTCCTCATGTACCGTCTGACACTCTTTTTTAATTACCTCTACGTCCTTTTTCATCTCCTTCTGTGTCGATTTTAAACCCTCTATTACCGCTGTGTTCTTCTTTACCTGGTCCCCCAACTCCTTTTGTCCCACTGTCAGTTGTTCTACTCCCAGCGTCAACTCCTCTATACCACCTTGCAATTTTACAGTCCCCTTTCTCACCTCCTTCTCCATGCGCTCCTTACAGTGCCTCACCTCCTCGCGCACTCCTCCGACCTCCTCACTCACACCTCTTCTGATCTCTTCTCCCATCACTTGCATCTCCTGCCCAGATGCCACCCTCATCTGCTCCATTTCCTCCCTGTGAGCATCCAATTTAGTTTCTACCCCCATTCTGACCCCCTCTATCTGCTGCCCCATTTGTTTAACTTCCCTTTCCGCTTGGTCCCTCATGTCCCTCAATTTGCCTTCCATACTGTTTTCTAACCCCTCTAACCCATTTTTCACTCCCTCTATCTGATTCTCCTGGGCAGCCATTCTATTTTCCACCCCTGTTAACCCCTCCTGTATTTCCCCTAATCTATTGTCTAATCCCTCTATTCTACTCCCTAACCCTCCGATCTGGGCCCCCATGTCCTCCCTCAATTTCTCGCTATTGGACCCCATTACCCCCATTTGCTCACTCTGAGCCTCTATACTGTTTTTAAACCTCCAATTTGGTCTCCCATTTGTCCCATAAGGGCCCTCATTTGCAGGAAAAAAAGGTTCGAATCCACCAACGGCGCTGCTACGGTCGCGGGCGCGGTCGCTGTAGCCATGTGCGAGGCGCCATTTTGCGCGCCCGTAACCTCGTGCGCGAGGACGCCATTTTGCGAACCTGCCGCCCTCACTGCTTCGCTCTCCTCATGTCCCTCAATTTGGTCCTGGCTCGACCCTGCCTCACTCTCCTCTACCGGAACCCAGCCGTCTTGATCCGCCATAGCGCGACTTTCAAAATTCGGGTTTTTATTTTAAAACAAAACAAATTTCGGTTACTTGTAATTTTGAGCGCGTTAAGCGCGCTTTGGGTCCGATCTCACTCCTCGACACCAGTTGTTACGGATCGCGGATTAGGTGTTATTTACCGAGCGGTGGTATTGCCGCGACCTAACAATTCCCCCGATTCTTCCCCAACTCACCCGATTCCACCCGAGGTTGACCAAATCGCGCTATGCTAAATCAATGATTGGAAAGGACACAACGACTGGGATAAATGAAATGACACAAGGGGTACAGTTCTCAAGACCTCCGGAGGAGGATATAATTGGTGGGGGAGAAAAGGGGTAGATTACAAGGTAATGAGGTAAAGACACAGAAGAGATGG
The DNA here is from genome assembly GCF_964187855.1 of Myxine glutinosa. Lineage (NCBI taxonomy): Eukaryota > Metazoa > Chordata > Myxini > Myxiniformes > Myxinidae > Myxine > Myxine glutinosa. Next base: position 107,771 of record NW_027616558.1, read on the forward strand.
GCACTTAGTTACAGTCTTATCTATCCCAGACAGACCACAGACAAACGGAACAAGACTGACTTACACAGGGATTGATGGCAGGGAAGGACAGGCAGTCGATAGCACAAGGTGCCCCTTGGCTCAGGGACAGGATACAGCTCAGTCTTTGGGAGGTCTCTCGGCGCTCGGAGGGTGCGTCCTTTCTCCTTCAGCTCTGCGCGCATCTGACGTCACCTCCCTCTTCCTGCGCATGCTCAGCGGGGAGTGACACGCCCTCGGCTCGTTGGCTCCGCCCCAGATGGGATCGGTCCGCCGCTTCTATTGGGTGCGGGGGTTACCGGGCTCCGCCCTTGATGAGGAGCTGACAGCGAGCCCCTACCTGGTAACCCCGTCGAGCACATGCTCGATGGCGGCTCGTTGGAAAGGCATGGTGCACTCCCAACACCCCCTACCAACCAAGCCGGAGTGAGGACGCACACTCCCCGCGCCGCCGCCGTTGTTGTTGTTGTTGTTGTTGAACCGTGAGGAAGAGCTGCGGGGAGGTATTGGGAGGTCCTAAACTTCCTAACAGTGCCATACAATCACATTCTGGTGCAACGAAGAGTCAGAATTAATGGAAACGAGTCCTTAACTGACATAGACTAAGAATAACTAGCAAGATGTCCTATAGTTGTCTACGTGAGATGCGGTGGACCTGGATGCGACATTTAATGGGGGAAATAGGGGAAGGTCGGGTCTACAGAGTGTTGTTTACAGAAAATGGGACTAGGGAATGGGGGATTGGGGATAGTTGGGAAGTATGGAGGAAATAGGGGAATATTTACAAGCGGATATGGATGGATGCCAATCCCATATCCGCAACAATATATATGTGTGTGTGTGTGTGTGTGTGTGTGTCTGTGAATAAGAGAGAGACCGAATTGTGAGGTACAGAAATGAAAAAACGAGGTGTGTGTGTGTGTACATGTATATGTGTGTGTGTGGATGTGTGTGTGTGTGTGTGTGTGTGTGTGTGTGTGTGTGTGTGTGTGTGTGTGTGTGTGTGTGTCTGTGTCTGTGAATAAGAGAGACACAATTGTGAGGAACAGAAATGAAAAAACGAGATGTGTTTGTGTGTGTGTGTGTGTGTGTGTGTGTTTGTGTGTATATATATATATGTGTTTGGGTGTACGTGTGTGTATGTATGTGTGTGTATATATGTGTGTGGTTGTACGTGTGTTTGTGTGTGTATATGTGTGTGTGGGTGTGCACGCCCATGCATTCACATGTTATCAGAAGTAAATACATTGTGTAGATTACATCATTTGTGCATCTGATAAATTGCCAGTAACAATTTTGTGAAACTGAATGTGCAGGTGCAGCATCTAACTCAATATGTCGAAATGTCTCACACGTCCATGCCCGTGGGATTCCCACGGGTGACCCCAGGGCCGAATAGAGCGGAGAGTGAGGGCCGATTGGAGCGGAGAGTGAGGGTCGATTGGAGCGGAGAGGAGTGTGAGGAGGTATTGGAGAGTGGTGTGAGGAGGTATTGGAGAGGAGTGTGAGGAGGTATTGGAGAGGAGTGTGAGGAGGTATTGGAGAGGAGTGTGAGGGGTTGGAGAGGGGTGTGAGGGCTTGGAGAGGAGTGTGAGGGGTTGGAGAGGAGTGTGAGGGGTTGGAGAGGAGTGTGAGGGGTTGGTGAGGAGTGTGAGGGGTTGTAGAGGAGTGTGAGGGGTTGTAGAGGAGTGTGAGGGGTTGTAGAGGAGTGTGAGGGGTTGTAGAGGAGTGTGAGGAGGTATTGGAGAGGAGTGCGAGGAGGTATTGGAGAGGAGTGCGAGGAGGTATTGGAGAGGAGTGCGAGGAGGTATTGGAGAGGAGTGCGAGGAGGTATTGGTGAGGAGTGTGAGGAGGTATTGGAGAGGAGTACGAGGATGTATTGGAGAGGAGTGCGAGGATGTATTGGAGAGGAGTGTGAGGAGGTATTGGAGAGGAGTGTGAGGAGGTATTAGAGAGGAGTGTGAGGAGGTATTGGAGAGGAGGTGTTGGAGAGGAGTGTGAGGAGGTGTTGGAGAGGAGCAAGGGGTTGGAGAGTGAGGAGCGATTGGAGGGGAGAGTGAGGAGCGATTGGAGTGGAGAGTGAGGCGCGATTGGAGAGGCAAGTGAGGCGCGATTGGAGGGGAGTATGAGGAATTGAAGACGAGTGTGAGGGATTTGAGAGGAGTGTGAGGGATTGGAGAGGAGTGTGAGGGATTGGAGAGGAGTGTGAGGGGTTGCAGAGGAGTGTGAGGGATTGGAGAGGAGTGTGAGGAGGTATTGGAGAGGAGTGTGGGGAGGTATTGGAGAGGAGTGTGAGGAGGGTATTGGAGAGTAGTGTGAGGAGGTATTGGAGAGGAGTGTGAGGAGGTATTGGAGAGGAGTCTGAGGAGATATTGGAGAGGAGTGTGAGGAGGTATTGGAGAAGAGTGTGAGGAGGTATTGGAGAGGAGTGTGAGGAGGTATTGGAGAGGAGTGTGAGGAGGTATTGGAGAGGCGTGTGAGGAGGTATTGGAGAGGAGTGTGAGGAGGTATTGGAGAGGAGTGTGAGGAGGTATTGGAGAGGGGTGTGAGGAGGTATTGGAGAGGAGTGTGAGGAGGAGTGGGATTGGAGAGGAGTGTGAGGAGGAGTGGGATTGGAGATGCGTGAGGGTGGAGAGAGGAGAGTGTCAGGTGGAGAGGAGTGACGGGTCACATATTATGTGAAATAAATAAATTGTGTTCATTCCACCATTTCTGGATCTGATGAATTGCCAGTAACCATTTTGTAAAAATGAATGTGCAGCATCTAACTCAATATGTCGAAATGTCACACACGTCCATGTATATACATGTGGGATGTGGGATATATACATGTGGGACGTGTGTGTGTGTGTGTGTGTGTGTGTGTGTATGTGTATGTGTGTGTATATATGTGTGTATGTGTATGCAGGTGTGTGTGTGTGTGTGTATGTGTCTGTATGTGTGTGCATGTGTGTGTATACATATGTGTATGTGTATATGTGTATATGCATGTGTCCGTGTACATGTGTGTGTGCGTGTGTGGATGTGTATGTGTGTTTGTGTGTGTATATGTGTGTATGTGTCGGTGTACGTGTGTGTGTGTGTGTATTTGTGTGGGTGTGTGAATAAGAGAGAGACCAAATTGTGAGATACAGAAATGAAAAAACGAGGTCTGTGTGTGTGTGTGTGTTATTGTGAAACTGCATGTGTAGGTGCAGCATCTAACAATATGTCGAAATGTCACACACGTCCATGCCCGTGGGATTCCCACGGGTGACCCCACTAGTATATATATATATTATACATTGTTGCGGTTTTGAGATTGTACAGTGAGTTTAATAAAGGTTAAAATTTCCCTCTCATAGTTTAGTCACACAAGCAACATGTAGCCTCGCGATAGTATAGTTACGTCTTAGTATTTGTGAGCTTAGTTCCTTTCCATTGTTAGTTCTGCGTTGAAGTAGAGTCAGGAGAATAGGCCCTACTGCCACCGACTATCCAGCGTCCGTAGCCTCATGCCCTTTTGCGCTAACGTTGGTTCATTTTGGGCAAGTTAACACGAGGCAGGCTAGGAGGACCGGGGCGGAGTCGAGGGCGGAGCGGCAGAAGCGCTGACGGTAAGCACGAGCTGCCAATCAGGGCTCAGAGGTGGTGACGGTGGCGTTGCGTCACAGGGCATGGTAAGGAGGTTTGAGAGTGTGCCAGAAGGTTCGGGGGGGGGGCGTAGCTATAAAACCCGCTGCGCAAAGCCCTCGAAAGGACTCGATGCAAAGGACTCGCGCGAAAATGATTGGTAAAAGGACTCGCGCGGAAATGATTGGTAAAAGGACTTGCGGCATAAGGACTCGCAGCGAAAGGCTTGATGAGCAAAGAACTCGCGCGCACTGGCCAGCCTGGAAGGATCGAGGAAGAGGGGTTGTGAGCGTCCGAGAGCTGTACAGATACGCGGGCGAAGCCCGACGCGCATGAACTGAAAGACGCGCTTTTAGGAGTGACGCTCGGTTGTTTTAGGCCGATCGCTATACAGTGCATTTAAGTCGCGCGACTGAGGAAAACGGCTGAGTAATCACCAGCCGCGCTGAGAGTCCCGCCTTTGCCGTGCCGCCTCATCATCTGCCTTGTTCGGGAGCTGCGCTACGAGGTTCCTGCCATCGCCTGCTGCCATCTTCGCGGGACGTGCGGGGACCATGGAGAGCCGGATGGGGACCGTCTCTGAAGGACCACGTCGACGCGTTGGCTGACCATCTACCCATCTGCAATTCCCTGTGTGAGTGAGATGGGCCCGTTGTCTGGGAAAATAAGTTAAGATTGACTAAGGCTGCTCTGTGTCTCTGCGTCCCCGATCATTGTAAATACGTGTGGGAATAATTAAACCTGTGTTCTTCCATTCGATCGTTTCTGTGGTTTCTTCATTGGATGAGCATGGTACGAGTAGAACCGCTCCAATCGGGTTCCACGAATTAATTAAGACTGCACGGACCCAGTGGTACTCAATCCGCTCAGCGTACTCAAACCACACGTGGCTCGTGCGAGGCTTGCTTCCTCGCTTCCGTGGTGGCGCAGGTATTTAGGTACGCGCGAGACTTGGTCCCGAAACCCTACCTTGCGTTTGCCAGGAAGGGACGTGTCAAGCTTCGGTTCCGCCAAGCCCAGCAAGAACAAGGGGATTAATCCCCCCTTGGTAAGGGGAAGAAGGGCGGCGAAGAACCGCAACAATATTATATTATATATATATATATATATTAAATATATATATATATATATATATATATATATATATATATATATATATATATATATATATATATATATATATATATACTGAAACGCAAAAGAAACTTACCACCTTTGAAACCTTTAAATATCAACAATAACACTGCGTGTAGTAAATGTGTGAACTTATTTGTGGACAATAGTGTCCTCACTGTCAGACAAAATGGTCACGGATGGTCACTTGAACCTTCAATGGTCACTTCATAGCACAGCTGTTGAACAGCCGTTTTAACTGTCAGTGATTAGCCAAGGGGTACGGGATGATTTTAATGAGCTGCACGTGTTGTCTTGATATTGGCTTTAAAAAGGCCAGTGCAAAATGGGCATTTCAAACAACATGCCACGATTGTCAAGGGATCAACGGCAGCGTGCCCTGGGCATGCTGCAAGGCGGACTGAGCTACCGTGAGGTGGCACGTCGCCTTGGCTGTTCACACCAGACGATATCGGCCCTGGTGGACAGAGACACCCTCCACAACTCTGCAGATGACAGACCTCGATCAGGGAGGCCAAGAGTCACCACTGCAAGGCAGGACTTACCACTTGTTTGAAATGTAATAAAATTGTAACAGTTCAAAATAAAACAAACCAACAATTGCTAATTGAAACATTGGCATTTTATTGATGACATGTCAAGTTTTTGACCAAGATACACCATCTCATCAGTTTGTTCTACAGTACAGAACAGCACAGGGTGCAATGTCAGTCCCCTTTCAATAGCGTGTGTGGCCACCATTGTTTTGGATACAGGCAGTGCATCGTCGGGGTATACTGCCCTACCAGTCTTTGGATGGATTGCTGCTGGATTCTGTCCCACTCAGTCCTCAATGTCCGAAGCAGCTCTGCCCGTGTCCTGGCCCTGCCAACTACGCGTCTCCCAAGCTCATCCCACAGGTGCTCTATGGGATTCAGGTCAGGGGAGAGCGCAGGCCACTGCATGGTGTTGATGTTCTCGCCTTGGAGAAATGCAGTGGTAAAGCGAGCAGCATGGGGACGAGCGTTGTCATGCTGAAAGGTTCTCAGTTCTGGGTGGTCTAGCAGGAATGGCAGCAGATGAGGTCGCAGGATGTTATCCACATACCGCTGGGCGTTAAGATTCCCATCCACAACCACCAGTGGCGTCCTGTACCGGCCTGATATGGCGGCCCACACCATCACACTTGGGCCACCCCACCTGTTGGCTTGACGCACGCAACAATCGGCATATCGCTCGCCAGTTCTTCTCCAGACACGCTCACGCCCATCAGGACTGTCCACACAGAACCTTGACGCATCGCTGAAAGCGACCTCGTTCCACTGCGCCAAGGTCCACCGCTGATGCTGCTGGCATCATCTCTGTCGGTTGCGGCGATGGGCAGCCATCATCACGGGGCCTCTGTATGGTCGTCTGGCAGTCAGACCATAGTCATGCAGTCGTCTTCGTGCAGTATCATTGGAGATCCGTGGGTTTGCACGCCCCGGAGTTTCTGCCGCAGTGCGGGATGCTGGACGGATTCGATCCCGCAGGTGACTTCGGACCATCTGCCTGTTCTGCCTTGCAGTGGTGACTCTTGGCCTCCCTGATCGAGGTCTGTCATCTGCAGAGTTGTGGAGGGTGTCTCTGTCCACCAGGGCCGATATCGTCTGTTGTGAACAGCCAAGGCGACGTGCCACCTCACGGTAGCTCAGTCCGCCTTGCAGCATGCCCAGGGCACGCTGCCGTTGATCTCTTGACAATCGTGGCATGTTGATTGAAATGCCCATTTTGCACTGGCCTTTTTAAAGCCAATATCAAGACAGCACGTGCAGCTCATTAAAATCATCCCGTACCCCTTGGCTAATCACTGACAGTCAAAACGGTTGTTCAACAGCTGTGCTATGAAGTGACCATTGAAGGTTCACGTGACCATCCGTGACCGTTTTGTCTGACAGTGAGGACACTATTGTCCACAAATAAGTTCACACATTTACTACACGCAGTTATTGTTGATATTTAAATGTTTCAAAGGTGGTAAGTTTCTTTTGCGTTTCAGTACATATATATATATATATATATATATATATATATATATATATATATATATATATATATATATATATATATATATATATATATATCAGTCACTATGCGACCTTCATATCATCAGTGGAGAACCGCCAGCAAGGTGTCCCATACAGCTGCTGCTGCACCTTGCTGGGAGCGATACGCACCGCCTGCCACGCGGTGACGTTATCTCTGGTATCCACTCATCATATGGAGTCGACCTGGTTGCGGTTGGGAGTTACTAATAATGGTATCTGTAATCTGGTTCTCCAACCTAATGAGCGGACAACATGACGTCATCGCCATGCACGTCCGCCTTGCCTGCAAAGTTCCAAAGGAACCATCTAGCAGTGCGTCATTACGGATTATAAATACAGATACTGTCACAAGTGCATGCAAAACTCACAGTTACCGACCTGGTTTCGCCCTTGTTGGGGCTTCATCAGGGCAACGCAGTGAGGCTTTCCATACACTTGTAACTCTGTGACCCTTTCGGTTTTTATATCAGTCACTATGCGACCTTCATATCATCAGTGGAGAACCGCCAGCAAGGTGTATATATATATATACATTCAGCATCTATATATATATATATATATATATATATATATATCTATCTATCTATCTATAATTCCACTAATCTCTGTATGTGTGTTTGTTTGTTTGTTTGTTTGTCTGTGACCGCTGTTTCTCGACAACCACGGGTCCGATATACTTGAAACTTGCCAGGTATATTGCTGGGGACCCGAGGATGTGCCTTTTCAAGGTTTCATATTAATCGGACAATTACTTACCGAGCTATGTCCAAAAAACGATTCAACCAATCAGAGAGCAGCGAGCTATCGCGTGTGCCGAACGTGGCGAACACACTCTGCCTCGGACGGCACATTTGAGAGCGTATTCATTTATTTCACGTTGGCAAACTATGTTGGCGTTAAACTATGTTTTAAAACTAATTAAAACTACTTTGCGATTCATCGTAACTGCGATTCGTAACTGCCGTTCGCTTTGGCTTTGCGAATGGACCAAACCATTTCATGTAAATAGAGGGGGGGGGGGGGGGATTGTCACCGTACTCGCAAGCCGTTCGCTTTGGACCAAACCATTTCATGTAAATAGAGGGGGGGGGGATATAATTTTAGATATAGATATAGTACGGGCATGCCCTAGTATCTATAATTCCAGTAATCTCTGTGTGAATGTCTGTGTGTCTGTGTGTTTGTTTGTCTGTGACCGCTGTTTCTCGACAACTACCGGTCCGATATACTTGAAACTTGCCAGGTATATTGCTGGGGACCCGAGGATGTGCCTTTTCAAGGTTTCATATTAATCGGAGAAGTAGTTACCGAGCTATTAGTAAAAGTAACGCAAGCCGTTCGCTTTGGCTTTGCGAATGGACCGAACCATTTCATGTAAATAGAGGGGGGGGGGTTCTACCGTACTCGCAAGCCGTTCGCTTTGGACCAAACCATTTCATGTAAATAGAGGGGGGGGATTGTCACCGTACTCGCAAGCCGTTCGCTTTGGACCAAACCATTTCATGTAAATAGAGGGGGGGGATATAATTTTAGATATATATATAGTACGGGCATGCCCTAGTATATATACATATATACACACACACACACACAGTCACGTGAAAAAGTAAGTACACCCCATGTAAAGTTTTGACTTTTTCAACATACAGCTATTTGATCTTCATTTCAACAATATTGATAGATAAAGGTGATATAATATAACAAATATCATGAAACATTTACATTTTGTAGTCCATTGTATAATTTAAATCAACATCAATGCAAATTTCGCATGTGGAAAAAGTAAGTACACCCTTGGCTCTAATAGGTGGTATTGCCCCCTTTGGCAGAAACAACCTCAAGTAGGCGTTTCTTAAAACTGTCTACCAGTTTCTGACATCGACTGGGAGAAATTTTTGCCCACTCCTCCATGCAGAATTCTTTCAGCTGTGCGATGTTTGAGGGGTTTATTGCATGCACAGTGTCGTGAAAATCAAGCGCAGACACGACTTTACCTCTGGGTAGGCTTTAATATCATTTAGATCGGTGATACATCCTGTAACAATACATGCAGCAATAGGCATTAAACAGAGCATTTCAAGAACAGCAATGGAAGTTCCATATAACAATGGTTAGCGCAGCGCATCATCAGCGCAGCATTTGGGGGCGTACATACCGTTCAACTACTGGATAATGTCACAGTGAGTCCCGCCGAAGTGTCCGCACGCCCCGGTTGTCCCCGGGTCTTATAGACGGCCCCTTCCGTGGCGAGCTCCCCTGGGTTCACCTTGGTATAATTTCACTACATTCTCCCCGTCGTTAAAACTATACTACCGCTCGGCAGTTTGCAAGCAAGCATCAGCAATAAACCAAAGGGTTACGTCAATCCACGTCAGTCGGTCCACCCGTAACGGTCGGGGCGGCGAACCTCCCGGCCAGTTCGTGTTCGGAAACTACCGGGCACGGCGTCCCCTAGCCCGGAGTCCCCCGCGTCGGAATAGCCGCCGGAGGTCGGAGTCGGAGGGGGCGCCCCTGCGCCTTCGGGCACGGGGGCGGGGGACGACGGGAGTGACAGCGGTAGTTCCATAGGGGAAGCTTCGATAGAGTCCATAGACTCGTAGACGGGTTCGTCGATATCCCTGTCGTCGTCCCCACAAGGGGCGAGATGGCGTACGGAGACAGTAGACTCGCGGCCATCCGCCGTTAACACGCGGGCATGCTCGGGATTAGCCTGGAGGACCTGCACCTTGTCAACAAGGGGGTCGTACTTGCTAGTGCGAACCGCTCGTTTGAGATAGGCGGGCCCCGGTTCAGCGAGCCAGCTGGGTAAAGACTGGATACTGCCGGAGCTTCTAGGGTGGTGGAACAGTCGTTCGTGAGGAGTCTGGTTGGTGGCAGTACATAGGAGAGCCCGGATCGAGTTCAGTGCGGCAGGCAGCGACCATGCCCATTTATCGAGGCCTCGGCCGAGGGTCCGAAGGCTTAGCATGACGGCCCGCCATATAATCCCATTAAAGCGTTCGATCTGTCCATTAGCTTGGGGCCGGTACGGGGTGGTGTAGCTCGAAGCGACATTATGTTGGAGCAAGTAGCCCCTCACTTCCTGGGACAGGAACACCGCACCCCGATCGGTATGCACGTAGGCCGGACACCCGAACATAGAAAACAAATTCCGCAGGCACCGAATTACCGTGGTAGCCGACATATCCCCGCACGTGTAAGCAAAGGGGAATCGGGAATACTCATCGACGATAGTGAGCAGATAGCGAGAGTTGCTCGACAATGGCAGCGGCCCTTTGAAGTCCATCACCAAGCGCTCCCACGGTCTAGTAGCCCTAACGAGAGTCCCCAGAGGGGGGCTATAAAAACGCGGTTTGAGTTCCGCACAGATCGCGCAATCACGGCAGATGCGGCGGATGTCCTCCATCGAGTACGGCAGATTGCCCGCGCGCACAAAATGCGCGAAGCGCGTTACCCCGGGATGACACATAGTGCAGTGCAAAGTGCGCAGCCCCTCCAAAGATACGACCCCCGCGCAAGTGGCCGGCCTCGATAAGGCGTCAGCGACCAGGTTATCCTTCCCCGGGCGGTATTTGATGGTGTAGCAGAAGTCGGCGAGTTCGATACGCCAACGGGTGATTTTCTCATTCTTAATGCGCTGGGCATGTAAGGTGTCGTACATAAACGCAACACTCTGTTGGTCCGTGATGATTTGGAAACTCCGCCCAAGCAGATACGAACGCCATCGCCGAATTGATTCGACGATCGCGTACGCTTCCTTTTCGACAGACGAATGCCTCCGCTCGGTGGAGGTGAGAGTCCGCGAGAAGAAAGCCACAGGGCGGCCTCCTTGGGAGAGAGTCGCCGCTATCGCATGATCCGAGGCATCACTCTCCAAAACGAAAGAGGCACTCTCGTCAATCGTTGCGACAGCGGCGCCAGCAATGTCGACTTTAAGGCCCTCGAAGGCCGCCAGGGCGGCCGGGCCCATGGGGAAAGTGTCGCAGGCCACGAGGGGGCGGAGCTTAGCGGAGAAATTTTGCACCCACTTTGAGTAGTGGGCGAACAGCCCTAGAGCGCGTTTCAGCAAAGCCCGATCGCTAGGCGGAGCCATATCGAGCAAAGGGCGCAGACGCTCCTTATCCGGAGAGACGGAGCCATGGGTCACGGTGTACCCCAAAAGGTCTACCGTGCGTAGAGAGTATTGACACTTCGCCTCATTCATGGTTAAGCGATATTTCCGCGCGACCTCGAGGAAGCGTTTTAGATTAGCGTCGTGATGCGCCTGGTCATACCCACAAACCGTAAGATTGTCCAGATAGACAAAGACATCCGTCAAATGCTCCTTCACAACGAGGTCATCCATAGCTCTCTGAAAACAAGCGACGCCGTTCGTTACCCCAAAGGGAAGTCTCGTGAACTGGTACAACCGCTGACCCGATTCAAAGGCTGTAAAGACGCGATCAGCCCTAGAGATGGGGACTTGATGATACGCACTACGTAGATCGAGAGTGCTATAAACGGAATACAGGGCCACCTGGCGTACCAGGGCGTCCATCCCCGGTAATGGGTAGGCATCCAGCTGTGTAAAACGATTAATCGTTTGCGAATAGTCGATTACCATTCGCCTGCGGTGGGCCTCACTCCGCACCACTAAGACTTGGGCCCTCCACGGCGACCTACTGTGTTCTATGATACCGTCCTTCAAGAGAAGGGCCGTTTCATCCGCAATGAATTGCGCGTCCGCGCGAGAGTAGCGCCGCGATTTGATGGCTACAGGGGTACAATCAGTGGTCAGGTTGGGGAACAGTGAGAGTGGCTCCATGTCCATTTGAGCGAGGGCACACACAGCGAGCGTGTCCGGCCCTCCGAAGTCTATTTCCAAACGACCATGCCGCTTAAGGAAATCAAGTCCTAACAGAACGTCAGCGCATAAGGCCGGTAATACCATGAGATACACGTCCGGGAACGTGCGTCCATTTATCACAAGTTTCAATCGACACGCCCCTTTTGTGCTCAACCAAAGTCCCTGAGACGCCATGAAGATCCGGCGGGTTGTCCCGAGAACCGGCCACCCATGTTGATGCACGAGTCGCTGATCAATAAAACTATCCGTGGATCCCGTATCAATCAAAGCTTGCGCAAAAACGCCCGCGACTGTGAGCGGAATGAAGGCCTGCGCTAGGCCGGCAGACCCGGCAGGTATAGTTCCGGCCGGGCGAGAAGATCGCGCCTCGCGGGTGGATCCCACGCCGGCTGCAATCCTTCGGGCCTCAGCAGGAGCATTGAAGTCAGTTGGCTCTTCGGTAGTTTCATTTGCCAGAGTGGGTGTGGGGTGGTCGTGAGAGCAGCCGCCAGATGGCGCTCGAGCCACGGGAGAAAGATCTCTGCCATCTGCAGAGTCATATGCCAAAGCATGTAATTCGCAAAAGCTACCGTCAGATGTCGCTCGAGCCACGTGAGAAAGATTTCTGCCATCTGCAGATTGACATGCCAGAGGGGGAGCATGTAATTCGCAAAAGCTGTCATCAGATGGCGCTCGAGTCACGTGCTGCGTTTGCCGCACTTCGAGAGGCATTTCCAAAGTAGGTGCATGTCGCTTGTTTGAAGTAGGCGTTTGAAAGCCAGTCAAGGTTGGATGCTCTGTGACCGGTCGCGTTCGCGCCATTTGTTTCGGCAGCCCGACGTATCTCACCAAGGTCGGGCAAGAAGCCAGAGGCCCGCGAGGAGGAGAGCGGCTCATCAAAGCTGTGCAAGGCGCCCCGTCCGGTGCTCGATCCGTTGGCTCAGCGATGAGCCCATTCAAGGTCGCTCGGGAATGCGTGCCCCGAGCGGCCTTTCTGCAGACTTTTGCAAAATGGCCTTTGGTGGAGCAGAGGTGACATGTCGCCTCTCGGGCCGGGCATTCAGAGCGGGGATGCTGCCGATTGCCGCAAAAATAACATTTTGCATACCGGGCAGTCCGTGGCCTGGCAGCGGCGGCCGCAGTGAGGCAGGATGCGGAGTCCGCTTCCGGAGCACCCAGGGACTCGGCCGTCGTGGGGGTCTGGTCCTCCTCCGTATCCTCGGCGGTGGCCCTCTCGGGTCGCGCGAGTTGCGAGGTCCCCGCCACGACTCGTGGGTGATCATATGCGGTCAATTGTTCTCGAGCATCTGTGTATACGCGTGCCAGCCGTAGTGCTTCTGTAAATGTCAGCTCCGCGACCTCCAGGAGATGGAGCCGCAGCACTCCAGAACTAATTCCGGATATGAATGCATCTCGGAGCAAATCGTCCTGCACTTGCTCGTGAGTCCGGACGTCCTGCACGCAATCTGCCAATAAGTAGCGCAGCTCCTGCGCGAAGCGATCGATCGATTCAGACGGTTGTTGCCGTCGCTGAGAGAGTTGATGCCGGCCGTGCACAGCGCTCCGTTTCTTTACGTAGAGGCGCGTCAGCTCGGCTAGGGCCGTATCATACGTCTCAAATCGAGAAATGGTCTTGTAAACAGTGTGATGGACCTTGGACTGTAACACGGACAGCTGTATCGCAGCGGTTGGCTCTGTCTCGTGAGCAGCGAAGTAATTCTGCAGCGTGTTGAGCCAGTGAGCAAACTCCGATGCAGATCCTTCAGCTTGAGGGTCGGCTCCGAGAATCGGAACCACGATCATCTTGTGGTCAGCCATTCGGCGAACTAAATGATATTAAATGTCATGAAAATCAAGCGCAGACACGACTTTACCTCTGGGTAGGCTTTAATATCATTTAGATCGGTGATACATCCTGTAACAATACATGCAGCAATAGGCATTAAATCAGAGCATTTCAAGAACAGCAATGGAAGTTCCATATAACAATGGTTAGCGCAGCGCATCATCAGCGCAGCATTTGGGGGCGTACATACCGTTCAACTACTGGATAATGTCACAGTGAGTCCCGCCAAAGTGTCCGCACGCCCCGGTTGTCCCCGGGTCTTATAGACGGCCCCTTCCGTGGCGAGCTCCCCTGGGTTCACCTTGGTATAATTTCACTACACACAGCTCGTTTCAAATCCCCCCACAACATCTCGATGGGATTTAGATCCAGACTTTGACTTGACCATTCCAGAACCCTCCATTTCTTTCTTTTCAGCCATTCCTCGGTGGATTTACTGGTATGTTTAGGGTCATTGTCATGTTGCAAGGTCCACCTTCGGTTGAGCTTCAACTTTCCGACAGATGGCCTCACATTATCCTCAAGCACCCTCTGGTACAATGAAGAATTCATAGTGGATTATATGATGGTGAGCTGCCCAGGCCCTGATGCAGCAAAGCTGCCCCAAACCATAATATTTCCACCACCATGCTTTACAGTTGGTATCAGGTTCTTGTGGTCAAATGCTGTCTTTGGTTTTTGCCAAACATGTCTTCTGGTACTGTGGTCAAATAGCTCTACCTTTGACTCATCTGTCCAGAGCACATTGTTCCAGAAGTGCTGGTCTTTGCCTCAGTGTTCATTGGCAAACTTCAGTCTTGCCCTGATGTTCTTTCTGGACAGCAAAGGTTTCCTCCTGGCACACCTCCCATGTAGATCAAATTTGTGCAGCCTCTTTCTAATGGTAGACTCGTGCACTTTGACATCAACAGTGGCAAGAGCTACTTGTAGGTCCCGTGATGACATTCTGGGGTTCTTAGAGACTTCTTTCAGCATCTTGCGGTCTGCTCTCGGGCTGAACTTGCTGGGGCGGCCTGGCCTGAACAAGTTGGCAGTTGTTTGGAATCGTCTCCACTTGTAGATGATCTTCTGGACAGTTGAATGATTGATTTGAAATTGTTTGGAGATCTTTTAAAATCCCTTCCCAGACTCGTAGGCATCTATAACCTTCTTACTGAAGGCCTCAGAGAGCTCTTTTGATCTAGGCATGGTGACGCTGCACACTTCATCAACAAAGAGCAAACCAAACTAAATGTCTGAGGTTTAAATAAGACAGGTTCCTCCAAGATCCTCTCTATCGATGTTCTCATCATTTGCACCTGAGCTGGTGCACCTGATTCTAATTTTAGGTATTTGAAGTAGTGATAAATGTAGGTGTGTACTTACTTTTTCCACATGCGAAATTTGCATTTATGTTTATTTAAATTATACAATGGACTACAAAATGTAAATGTTTCATGATATTTGTTATATTATATCACCTTTATCTATCAATATTGTTGAAATGAAGATCAAATAGCTGTATGTTGAAATATGTTGAAAAAGTCAAAACTTTACATGGGGTGTACTTACTTTTTCACGTGACTGTATATACACTACCGGTCAAAAGTTTTAGAACACCTCAATTTCTCGTTTTTATTGAAATTTACACAGTTTTGCAATGAAATTCAACATTTAACCCACAGCATCTAACCCCTGACTATCTCCTCTCCTTCTCCCTCCTTTGTGCTTTGAATATTTCCCTATTGATTCTTCTTTTCTTGCAATTGTTTTTATGTTTTGCTATGCATTATGTTTTGCACTCTGTCAAAGTGTCTTTGGGCTCCCTGAAAAGCGCTATATAAAATAAATGCATTATTATTGTTATTATTAAATACCAACATTTGGGGAAAACCCCTGCTTTAACTCCCTATAGAGAGGGTACAGCCAGATGGGAAGCACAAGCCCATGAGGCCTTGTTGTCCTCATGCATCATACCAAATTTGGTCCATATTGGTCAGGTAGTTTGTGAGAAGATGTTTTAGTCAAATGTTAACTGACGAACGTACATGGAACGCCTGACAGCGGGACCCACTCTGTGAGGTTATTTCTAAACAATACCGAAAGTCTAACAGCTGCATAGCCGGGCTTGTTTGATACTTCAGTTGAAGAGGATAGTATGACCTGGGTGCGGATACCTGTTCACAATTTATTATTATTATTTTTTTGTATACTGAATCGAGGCTCGTGGAAGAGCTAACATTTATTTCACAAACAAATCAACCAGACAAACAAAATATACAAAAAGAGGGAGCGGAAGACAAGATGGGGAGAGAAGCGGCGCACACAACCACAACATTTGAGAGCAGGGAGAAGTGTGGGAGGGAGAGGGCTTGGGGGGAGGAGGCGTGGGAAGGGGGAGGGGGGGGGGGGAAGAGAGGTATAAAACACAAGGGGACCGAAATTAGCGGGGGTAGAAAAGATCAAGGTTTTGGATGGGGGAGGATAAGAGATGGTGGTGAACAGCTGTTTTGAAGACCTGGAGGGTGGAGTGGGATTGAAGAGAGTGAGGGAGTTTGTTCCAGAGGCGGGAGAAAAGAGGAATGAAGGAGTGAAGGTGAGCAGAAAGTCTTGGTTTTGGCAGTTTAACCATAAGAGGGTTGCAGGCAGATCTTGTGCGACCTGTAGGAATATTTGGGGGACAGCCCAGAGAGAGCCAGGAAACAATATCTCTCCGTTCTCAAGACCGAACTCTCTTATCTGTCTCCCTCTTCCAAATCCTGGTGGCGTCTGGTCAAATCCGTTTCTGGTGTTTGTTCCCCCTCCATCCCCTCCCTTACCTCAAACGGCTACACAGCTGACTCCGCACGTGAAAAAGCTGAATGCCTCAACTCTGTGTTTGCCTCTAAATCTTGTGTCCCAAACCCATCCCTCTCTGTACCCACCATACCCAGTCGTACCCTGCTGCTCCT
This sequence comes from Myxine glutinosa, assembly GCF_964187855.1. Taxonomy (NCBI): domain Eukaryota; kingdom Metazoa; phylum Chordata; class Myxini; order Myxiniformes; family Myxinidae; genus Myxine; species Myxine glutinosa. The sequence continues at coordinate 124,202 of NW_027616558.1, forward strand.
GGACTCCGTGTCCTTTCCTCCTGACAAGGTGGAAAAGTTTCTGTCAACCCTCGACTCTGATTCTGCAACTGGACCCGACGGCATCAGCCCACGGGTCCTAAAATCCTGCTCTGCTGCTCTATCTCACCCTCTCTCTGTTCTCTTCACCCTCTCTTTTGCTCAAGGTCAACTGCCATCTGCTTGGAAATCAGCCAACATCACCGCTTTGCACAAAAAAGGTGCAAAAACAGATCCTAGCAACTACAGACCAATCAGCCTTCTCCCAATTATCAGCAAAGTCATGGAATCCATCATTGCTTCGGATATGAAATCTTTCCTCTTCTCCAATGGCTTGATCTCTGATCATCAATTTGGTTTCAGACCAGGTCACTCTACTCTGGACATGCTGCTTCTGCTGTCTCAACAATGGATGGAGGTCCTCAATGCCAAACAGGAAATTAGAGCTGTCTCCCTCGACATATCACGTGCCTTCGACACGGTCTGGCACCCCGCTCTGCTCACCAAACTCTCCTCCTTTGGTATCCATGGAAATCTCCACGCATGGCTGGCGGACTTCCTCTCTAGTCGTCGTCAACGTGTGGCCCTGAATGGGTTTCTCTCATCTCCTCTTCCTGTTCAGGCTGGAGTTCCCCAAGGCAGTGTTCTGGGCCCTGTGCTTTTTCTGGTCTTCATCAATGATCTCTCTGACTCTCTCGAAAATCCTCTCTATCTCTTTGCTGATGACTCCATTCTCTGCCGCTCCATTCCTCTTCCCTCAGATCGGCAGTCTGCTGCCTCCTCACTCTCTGAAGACCTGGACAAAATCACAGACTGGTCAAACAAGTGGAACATGTCTTTCAATCCTGACAAATCTCACACTCTTACTATGTCTCTCCGAAAAGATCGACTGGACAACCCTCCCATCTACTTTCTCAACAATCCTCTCCAAGAAGTTCTGTCGCTCAAGATTTTGGGTCTCACTATCTGCCATGATCTTTCTTGGGAAAACCACATTTCCAAGCTGGCCTCCAAAGCCAGTCGCCGACTGGGCATCCTCCGTCGTGCGAAGTCCTTCCTCGGCACACCTGAGCTCCTCACCACATACAAGGCTTTCATCCGCAGCTCAATGGAATACTGTTCTCCCCTATGGGCCGGTGCTCCTGCCTCACAACTAGCTCGGCTTCACGCTGTTGAAACCAAAGCTTTCAGAATTATTGGAATCTCCCGCGATGAAGCTATCTCTGAGGGCCTTTCACTCACTCACCGCAGGCAGGTAGGTGGTCTTTCTGTCTTCTACCGACTCCTCTCCGGCCTTGCACCCCCAGCTCTCTCTGTGCTCTGTCCCCCAAATATTCCTACAGGTCGCACAAGATCTGCCAGCAACCCTCTGATGGTTAAACTGCCAAAATCTCGGCTCTCTGCTCACCTTCACTCTTTCATTCCTCTTTTCTCCCGCCTCTGGAACAAACTCCCTCACTCCCTTCAATCCCACTCCTCCCTCCAGGTCTTTAAAACAGCTGTTCACCACCATCTCTTATCTTCCCCCATCCAAAACCTTGATCTTTTCTACCCCCGCTAATTCACCCCAGATCCACCTTGTTTGAAATTCCAACTTCTTTCCTGGAAGTCCTGGCAGTGTCGATATGTTTTATACCTCTCCCACCGCCCCCTTCCCATGCCCCCCCCCCAAAGCCCTCGCCCTCTCTCAGATCTCTCGATGTCTCCATGTCTCTCGGTCCCTGCTCTCAAATGTTGTGTTTGTGTCCTTCCCCCTCTCTCCCCATCTTGTCTACCGCTCTCGATGTTATATGTTTTATGTGTCGGTTTGTCTTTCTGTGTGATTAATGTTCGCTCTTTCACGAGCCTCGATCTTGTATACAAAAAAAAAAAAAAAATAAAAAAAAAAAAAATAAATAAATAAAAAAAAAGTCCCCCAAGACCTTTAATCCCACCAAGACCCTTAAAGGCCCAAAAAACCTGAAAGACCCGTAAAGACCCAGATGACAAAAAAACCTGAAAGACCCCGGAGATCCAAAAGACACAAATACCCTGAAGACTATTAAAGACCATGAAGATCCTTACGACCCAAAAGATCCAGAGGACCCAAAATATCCCAAAGATCTTGAAAGACCCCCAAAAAACCCCGAAGACCCAAAATACCCCAAATAACTAATGATCCAGAGGACTCAAAAGAGTGTAAAAGACCCCAAAGACTCAAAATACAAAGAGACCCAGAAGGTGATTTAAGTCCCTTTAACCAGTTTTCTTCTCCTCATACCACAGAACATTTTGCCTCATGCTCTCAGTCTTTCACGTTGTTGTCTCAGTCTTTCACGTGCCTTTTTCCAAACTCCAGGCAGGCTGTTATGTGCCTTTTTCTCAGGAGTGGCTTCCATCTGGTCACTCTCCCATAAAGCTTAGATTTGTGAAGTGCTGCAGAGACTGCTGTCCTTTCGACAGGTTCTCCCATCTCAACCAAGGAACTTTGTAGTTCTGTCAGTGGTCATTGGGTTCTTAGTAACCCCCCCTCCCTCCCCGACAAAGGTTCACTACAGGAGCGGCAGGAAGGGTCGTGTTATTAACCCTTGGAGTATATAGACTACAGTACATCTTTGATCGGGTGTGTTCATGGACGTAATCGAATGATGGCTGGATTCCTCCAAATTTCTTTCAGTTTAGTGTTAAACAGCATTTAGCGACTGTTTAAAAAGGTAATTAAATGTTTGTGGTTTGTGATACTCTTACTTCTGGCCAGGGCCGGTATCCCACACAAAAACACGATGAGCTATTTATACACGTTAACCTGAAGTTTGTCTGAAGTGTATCACGCAAAGGCCAGACCAGTAAAGGCAAAATGTTTAATCACCGTTCAATGCTCAACCTACAAGCCATCACGCCCGATCTCCCGCTCGGATCATCACGCTTCCCCTTCCCGGAAGCCCAACCTTGCTCCTGATCAGGGACGTCTGCCTGATTACCGTAAAGCACAATATGTTACATTGGCCAAGGAGGAAAAACCCCTTGGGGAAGTGGGATATTATTGGTATTAATATTGTTTTGTAACAATATGCAGCAACGAAGGCTGGAAAGGGTGGAAATGCGAATGGTTCGGTGGATGTGTGAAGCATCGTTGAGAGAGAGGAAGACAAATGATGAATTGCGAAAGATGATGGGAATAGAGGCTGTGATGGATGCTGTGAAGAGAAACAGTTTGAGATGGTTTGGTCATGTGTTGAGGAAGGATGAAAGTGACTGGTTGAAAAGAGTGATGGAAATGAATGTAGAAGGAAGTAGAGGACGGGGAAGACCGAGAAAGACTTGGCTAAAGATGGTGGAAGAAGAAATGCGGGCAAGGGGGTTAACAAGGAGAGATGCAGAAAATAGGGCAAAATGGAGAAGATTGTCATGGGGACCGCAAGGCTAAACCCCACTCTTGCAGGGAAAATGGCCTAAAACTGCCTGTTTGTTGTTGTAACAATATTAATATTATGCTATTATCATTAGTTTTGTTATTTGAAGCGTTCTTGGAAAAACGCCATGATAAAGCTATCTTAACATGGATATACACCTCAACACGCATCCCTATTGGCATGGAAACCCCCCTTGGGGATGGTGACAAACAAATTTGCTACAACCTTCATTGTGTGACCCTCAGTTCACCTGTCAAGTTTGTTTGAGATTGGATAAGTAACGACCGAATTTATCGTGGTCAAAAATCGTCAGACAGACACCAAATTGTGTACCTTAGTATAATGCTTACGCAATGAAAATTTTTTTACAAATAAACTATCTTTATTTGCTTAATATCCCCAACATGCCTTTGGGTTAAATGTTCAAAAACGTAGCCATCCAGCATTGTGCTTTGAACAAAAGAATATAGCAAAAATATAAACAGTAATTACAACAACAATAACCAGAAAATATAAAAAAAATTCAAATGATTATTCACACAGGTTTCAGCTTCCAGAATCCCTCTGATAGTCGTCCTTAACAAGTTGTTGTCAGTCCATCACGTGACATTTCCCATTCTAAAAGAAAGTCGTGAATCAAGAGTCAGACACGGGTTTCTTATACAGACAGGCCAATGGCATCGGCTTGTTCCTGCCCCTGTTCTATCTGCGTAAGAAGTTGTTGGGCCTGCTCCAAGCACGAGGAGAAGGTCAGACCAGGGTTCTGCAATTGACACTGTTGGAAACAGCTCATCAACTCGTCATCTCTCCGCAGAGCAGTCTCCATCTGATGTTCAATGCGACGCTGCTCCTCTTGCTCAGCTTGCAACTTTGCCCTGCCACACAGAACATTGCATTACAATACCTTGTACATAAAATGAACTGGCTGTTAGTAATGAAGCCCATCTCGCAACTTGTTTACTCGTACGTCGGTAATTCATTTCCCTATCGATTTATTTTCAGGAGACATGGAAACCTCAGACTTGTACAAAATTTGCCATTTACTTGTTACAGGGACAGCACCTGACAAATTGACTTCATAAAAATCCCTGGAAGAATTTTTTTCCCTCAATTCCAGCATTTACGTAAATAACACCAAATGGTGGCCGTGAAACGTTCGACGTACATTACGGTTGCCAAATCCCGATATTGTTGACGCAGTTCGGAAATCTCAGCATCGAGGACCTCATCCACCTCCTGGCGTTGACTATGATTTGACAACATGGTGGTTGCTGTTTGATCAGGGGTGTGAGCATGTACAGCATCCTCAGGCAGCAAGACCGTGGAGGGCACTGCCAGGACGTGCTTCAACAGAAAGAGCTCCAGGCGTGGAAAGATTGTATTGAAAGTTTCCTTTCATTACGAAGGAAAGAAGTTTGGGAGAGGGAAGTTATAAAAGAGAAAGGAAGGTGAATGGCAAAATAATGGCCACGTATTATCATTTTCTTTCATCACTATTAACAACTTCCATTTTAATGGCAGCAAATCAATGTTATGGATAGCTGAGCTTGCATTTACATTATCTCCTTGCCCACATTGGAATCAGCAAGTCCCGTGTCGCACAGCTGAAGGGCTATGTCCGTTCCCAAAAGGAACAGGAGAGGCTGATGCAATCGGTCTATGTGTCAGTGAGTGCACGAGTTTGCATGCAGACCTACTTTAATATAGATCATTCATTCTCAGATCTAATGCAATCTATATATACCACAGCAAGGCTCTGCAGTGAAAAGTGAGCAAATACAATAATGTTCAGATCTACTGTAATCTCAAGACATGAGTGAGGCCCTGCATTGTTATTGCTGTGAAAAAAAAAACACCTCTGACAGCCCAAAACATTCACGAGTTTGGCTTAAGGGTGTAGTACTGGTGAACAGGTGATATTTTTTTTTTTTTTTTTAGCTGAACAGTTTCCTTACAGTCTTATAAACAAGAATCATGCTATTAGAGGTCATAGAAGTACCCCTAATTATTGAAAAATTCAAATTTTCTAACATCATACATGCCCCTCAATAACCGGAAGTAGAATTATTTGTTATAACTTTAATTTGCATCATTCTTTTGGGCTGAAATTTGGACAGGATATTCAGAATATCACTTCCTTTAAAATGATGAAGGCTTTTGTTTATAGGAGTAGCCATTGTGGCTTTATTGAAGGACAACCAAGTTTTATCTGGTAATTGGCATAATTAGCTAATTAGTGAACATTTGACATAATTTCACAAAATCCTCTCATCACGTAGTAGAGTAACACATGTATAATACATGTACCAAGTTTTGTGTGAAAAGAATGATAGGTGACATAGAAGATAGAAGTAGAAATGTGTTCTTTGTTTTTCCTTGTTTTTTATTGACGGTCTCATTTATGCAAATTATATGCATGTAATATGACAAAGAAGCGTTGAAACTGGTCTGAGTTAAAGCCAAGATTATATCTTTCAAGAAAAACTGAAAATTAGATATTAACTTGACTTTGTTTTTGTGTAAAGGCCTCTCAAAGGTACCTATGTAGTTTTCTCAATTTTTCACCAGTACTACACCCTGAAACCAACTTCAATCTTCGCTATTACTGCATATCGATGAGAAATGGACAGAACAATATAGCAATAAGAACTAGAACGGCACTCGGTAGAGCGCATACCTCTGCCAGGCTGAACAGTTTATGTTTTGTATCCCACTGATGGGCCGGATCTGGATTCGGACCTGAACCAAAATCTAATCGGCTTGTTCTTGTCACCTAAGCAACGCATCCCCCAAGTTTCGTCATAACTCGTCCATAACTTTTTTAATGCTATGCATCGCTTTTGGCTCGATCTCCCAATGGTGAAGAATCACTTAAAAAATTATACTAGCCGGATCCGGATTCTTCACCAAAACGTAATCGATTCTTCCTTTTCACACACCCAACCGATCCACCAAATTACGGCCAAATCCATCCACAACTTTTTGAGATATCCTGCTATATATCATTTTGGCCATTTCTCCCAATGGTGAAGAATCACTTAAAAAATTCTAGTAGCCGGATCCGAATCCAGATCTTCACCAAAATCTATCCATTTAGTCCTCGTCACATTCACTACCTCTCCGCCAAATTTCATCTGAATCCATCCACAACTTGTTGAGATATCTTGTTCACAGACAGACAAACAGAGACAAACAAGGGTGAAAACATAACCACCATCCATCTTTGGCGACGGAGGTAAACAGACAGGGGTGAAAATATCATCTCCATCCACCTCCGGTGGCGGAGGTAAATAATAATGCTGAAAGGTTCACCATACCTGCATGTGCTGAAGCAGCCACTCTGTGCCAGTCCGCACCTCATTTTCTGTAACACCAGGAGGAAGGTGGCTAAACAAGTACCGCTCACATAACTGGATGGTTTCAAAGAGGCATTCTTGCATGGCGTTGTGCAAACAATCCACGACTGCATGGGGTGTGAAGCCGAAGAACTGAGCCGCATAGAGCTTAGACTGTAATTCCATTGCAGGGAATTTCTTCCATCCATGGAAAACACAAAAGCATCGGATATTTAAAGTTGGACCATTTTCGTGGCAGCATGATAACTTATGACTGACTGACTGACACACACACACACACACACACACACACACACACACACACACACACACACACACACACACACACACACACACACACACACACACACACACACACACACACACACACACACACACACACACACACACACACACACACACACACACACACACACACTCTTAATTAATTGTACAGTATCGGTTGCTCCTAAACCTAAATATAAATAATTGTTGTAAATGATGTTAATTTCACAACATCCCACATTCAACTTTATTGAAATTGCAAATCTCAAACATAGTTTCTCCACCTAAAGCAAGAACGTTAACTCGTAAGCAATTGACTAGTTTCCCGATTGCATGGATCATCAGCTTGGCACCGTTCTTCCTCGAGGTTTCGATCCTTTCAGCCCAGGACCTCTCCAAACGGCGGATCCACAACCTCGATCATGGATCCACATCAATAGATGGTACATCAGTAGATCCACAACCTCAGTTGCGTCCAGGCAGTCAGTCAACCCATCAATGCACCAACATATTGCATCGCACATTTGCTACAGGTCAATAGGTAAACTATATTTGAGGTTTTACATGTAATTAATTCTTTAGTTTCCATGACACACACACACACCTTGTTTTTTTTATTTTTGTTCCTCAATTCTCTTCTGATTTTCAATTATTATTTTTGTTTGTTTTTTTGTATATAAGATCGAGGCTAATGTAAGAGCTAACATTGATCACAAAAAGGCAAACTGACACATAAAACATATGATAAAGGGAGCGGGAGACAAGATGGGGAGAGACAGGGAAGCACACAAGTACAACATTTGAAAGCAGGGACATGGGAGATCTGTGGGAGGGAGAGGGCTTGGGGGGGAGGAGAAGGCATGGGAAGGGGGAGTGGGTGGGAGAGGTAAAAAAACAAAAAAAACACATGGACACTTCTAGGACTTCCAGGAAAGAAGTCGGTATTTCAAAAAAGTGTATCTGGGGTGAATTAACGGGGGCAGAAAAGATCAAGGTTTTGGATGGGGGCAGATAAGAGATGGTGGTGAACAGCTGTTTTAAAGAGCTGGAGGGAGGAGTGGGATTGAAGAGAGTGAGGGAGTTTGTTCCAGAGGCGGGAGAAAAGGGGAATGAAAGAGTGAAGGTGAGCAGAGAGTCTTGATTTTGCCAGTTTCACCAGAAGAGGGTTGCAGGCGGATCTTGTGCATCCTTCAGGAATATTTGGGGGACAAAGCACAGACAGAGCTGTGGGAGCAAGGCCGGAGAGGAGTCGGTAGAAGACAGAAAGACCACCAACCTGCCTGCGGTGAGCGAGTGAAAGGCCCTCGGTGTTAGCTTCATCGCAGGAGATTCCAATGATTCTGAATGGTTTAGTTTCAACAGCGTGAAGCCGAGCTAAGTGTGAGGCAGGAGCACCAGCCCAGAGGGGAGAGCAGTATTCCATTGAGCTGTGGATGAAAGCCTTGTATGTGGTGAGGAGCTCAGGTGTGCCAAGAAAGGACTTCGCACGATGGAGGATGCCAGCTTGGAAATGTGGTTTTCCTCGGAAAGATCATGGGAGATAGACCCAAAAGTTTGAGTGACAGAATTTCTTGGAGAGGATTGTTGAGAAAGTATATGGGAGGGTTGTTCAGTCTGTATTTTTGGAGAGACATAGTGAGAGTGTGAGATTTGTCAGGATTGAAAGACATGTTCCACTTGTTTGCCCAGTCTGTGATTTTGTCCAGGTCTGCAGAGAGTGATGAGGCTGCAGACTGCCGATCTGAGGGATGGAGCGGCAGAGAGTGAAGTCATCAGCAAAGAGATAGAGAGGATTTCCCAGAGAGTTGGAGAGATTATTTAATTTAATTCAATTCTTATTCAATTCAATTATTCTCTTATTCTTATTAAATCTTATATATATTCTTATTCAATCAATTCAATTCTCTCATTCAATTCTTATATTAAAATGCATTTAATTAATTGTACAGTATTGGTTGTTCCTAAACTTAAATATAAATAATTTAAAGGATTGTTGTAAATGATGTTAATTTCACAACATCCCATATTCAACTTTATTTAAATTGTAAACCTCAAAACATGGTCCCCTTACGTAAAGCAAGAACCTGAACCTGTAAGCAATTAACTAGTTTCCCGAATGCACGGATCATCAGCTGGGCACCGTCCTTCCTCGAGGTTTCGATCCTTTCAGCCCAGGACCTCTCCAAACGGCGGATCCACAACCTCAATCATGGATCCACACCAATAGATGGTACATCAGTAGATCCACAACCTCAGTTGCATCCAGGCAGTCAGTCAACTCATCAATGCAACATCACTTATTCCAACTTTACTTGCAATTGGATTTAATGTATTATCATATTGTTACGGATCTCACCGTCGGCCCTTTTTCCCCTTACCAAGGGGGGATTAGTCCCCTTGTCTGCAACTGACCGACATGAGTCCTGAAGCTGCCCAGCTCCCTCCAGAGAGGCAGGTGAGCAACCTCGTTCGAGACCACGGACAAGATGTTATTTGCCGAGCGGATTAGCAGCCGCGGCTCGAACCATTAGCAATTACTAGACCCGATTTTGAACGTTGGCCAAATCGTGCCACAGGTATTCAATGGGGAAATCACGAAAACGAAACGGATGTAAAGGAAAGAAGGCAAGGTAGGAAGAACAGGGATTTATTAACCAATTACTATTTACACAATCAAAGGAACCAAGGAGGAGGAAGAATACGAAAATAAAGACAGAAGTAGGCTATGAGCCAAGGGGGTTGGTCGGTACCATACAGATGGAGTAAGGCTCATTGTGATTTTTAGCAAGATATATGTCCCTAGATATGAAAAAAAAGTGATAGCAGTGTATAACTCTCGGCCATCTCTGTGTTATCACCCGAAATATTATTATAGGCTATGAGCCAAGGGGGTTGGTCGGTACCATACAGATGGAGTAAGGCTCATTGTGATTTTTAGCAAGATATATGTCCCTAGATATGAAAAAAAAGTGATAGCAGTGTATAACTCTCGGCCATCTCTGTGTTATCACCCGAAATATTATTATACGCCTGCTTCGCTTCGCCAAAAAATGTGATATTTGCTAAAATTGGAATAAATATGTTTTTAAGGACCACAGAGTGCCAATAATTTGCATACTGGATGCTAACTAATATAGTAATAGAAATATAGAACATTTGTGGGGGTTATTTATCAAAATATTGATATAATGACAAAAAATATGTAAAATTTAGTGAAAAAGTGGTCGAAATCGCTTCGAGTTCAGAATTCACATTGTACATTTTTGTCAATATTTCAAAAATGAAAACTCCCAGAGTAACATTTGACCCCTCAAAATCTTCGCAAGGAACCACTGCATTGGAATATATCATTACTTTGTAATATGGTGGTTGTTTGGGGCACATATTTTGGCAAAGTTCAAAATATGATCAACCATACCCCCTAATTTTGATATTTTGGAACGAAACAGCTTTTGAACATTTTAGGTTTATTCGTCTACTACTTTTGGTATCTCAGTGTAATTTTTGGTATTAGCTAGTATCCTAAAGTAGGTTTGTAACATCAGCTACATTATATTTCACAATGCATGCAGACTTGCTCCACACTAGGTTTATCATGATCTCTCGAACAAATACGATCTCGATCTCGACACTCTGTGGTCCTTAAAAACATATTTATTCCAATTTTAGCAAATATCACATTTTTTGGCGAAGCGAAGCAGGCGTATAATAATATTTCGGGTGATAACACAGAGATGGCCGAGAGTTATACACTGCTATCACTTTTTTTTCATATCTAGGGACATATATCTTGCTAAAAATCACAATGAGCCTTACTCAATCTGTATGGTACCGACCGGTCAATTTGGGGGGTCTGGCTCATAGCCTAAAGGAGAAGAAGACAGTGCAATTATTAACTTACCTATACAGTCTTACTTATTCCCAGGGACAACACGAAGGACAGACGACAATCAGACTTACACGGGGAATGAAGCAGGAATGAATGGCAGGAGGTGGATGGCTGGACGGACGAGAAGGTGGGATCACACGGCGGGAAGGATGCGGGCCCGGTTGGTGTGATGACGCGGCTCGAGGTGAGCAGCCGCCGACCCTCCTCAAGCGTGTTCGCACGGCGGCGTTGCTTCGCGGCCGCAACTGCCGTCAAAGCTCAAAGCTGCGGTGGTCAAAACTGCGGTGGTTTCCGCTGCGGTGGACTCCTTACTCATCTGCTCGTGGGGCTTCCTCGGTCATCTGCTTCGGTCATCTCCTTCCTCAATCGTCTGAGGTGGGGGCGTCACGCCGCGGGTTATATAGCCACGCCCTACCAAGCCATGAGCACACCTTACCAAGGCATGCCCACCGAGTCCTGGTTGGGCGCAAGGGCTTCCTGGCTCCACCTCCTGAAGACAATGGGCCGGCCACGCCCTTCTTCCCCAAGTTGACCGCGTGCGTAATGGAGTCTTGGGGTGAAGAAAACCGCCCAAACTTACTGGCACTTTGAAGAGGCCATGGGGGCATCGGAGGGATCTATCTTATTTCAATTCGGTGCAATGCAGGGTCAACCAGTGGGAAACAGAGCCTTAAACTACATAGAATAAGAAATAACTATTTAGAAGGGTATATGGTGGCCTACGTGCTTGCGATGGATTAACTAAGAGGACGACCTTTGACCTTTACACTTAACGGAGGTATTTACAAGGATCATTACACTATTTACAGAGGGTGATATTTACAACAAAGGATTCTCAAATCCGCAACAATATATTTATAACTTTCCTTACACACTCCATCATATGATAACACATTAAATCATGCACATCTTACCTTAAATAAACCATATCTACCAGCCAGCATGACCATACCAGCTACCTCTGGATCAAACTGTATTTCTAATGTTCTGTCACCTATAACGGTTTTTGGCATGCTCCCGTATCCGAGCAACATTGAATTGTAGTGTATTTAATTCTTATATTGTACTGTATTTACATAAAGATCTCATGAATAATATTTTTACTATTCGTATTGTATTTTACTAATTCGATGTGGTGTCTTTTTGTGATATTCAAGAAAACTTGTTTTAATCTACCAACTGTCGCTCCCTGTGCTAACATACGTCTGCCTAGAATCTAGATGTTGTAATATATTGACAAGTTGAGAGCTGTGTGTGGTTGCTCTCACAGGTCACAGTCCTAATTATTTACATCCTAATCACACACACACACACACACACACACACACACACACACACACACACACACACACACACACACACACACACACACACACACACACACACACACACACTTATAGTATAGATGGCCAAACCAATCTCCGTTCATATGGATCGTTCGTTTGGCTCTGTCTTGTCCAGCATTGAATCGAATCGGTTCTCCTGAATCTGATAACCACAGCCTTCTTTACTATAATAGCCGGCGAAGCCGGTGTTGTCAATGAACGCGAACGTATTATGTTGAAAAGCCAGATTTTGCTGGATCCCTTGGCTTGAGAATTTCCAAGCTTTGTCGCACCAAATCGCTCAATGGAGGCCGCCATCTTGCGGATGCGGAAGTATGCATAACAAATGGAAAAAAGTTCAATAGGAGTTTGTTTCACCCGTCTTTGTTTGATCCACAATTTTATGCACCTCTAATTTGTAATTAAATACTTTAAGACCAACCTCGGCCTGCACGGGCCTGGTTATCTTCAACGAAAATCGTCACCAAACACCGGAACCAATGAGATTTCGAGCATTTGAAAAAATATTTCAAAAACCAAATCACTCAATGGAGGCCGCCATCTTCCGGATGTGGAAGTATACATAACAAAATTGCGAAAAAGTTCAATCAGAGTTTGTTTCACCCGTCTTTGTTTGATTCACAATCTTATGCACCTCTAATTTGTAATTATAATACTTTAAGACCAACCTCGTTATTTTCAACGAAAATTGTCACCAAACACCAGAACCAATGAGATTCGAGCATATGAAAAAATATTTCAAAAAGGCTTATTAGCACGTTTCGGAGGGTGTAAACGGCGTCAAATATTCTAAAATTGACGAAGAATTATTTTTTTGAAATCTCGCGGCCGAAGGGGATAGTTTTTCACGGCCGGAAATATCCGAAGTTGAGACGAAATTCACCGAATTAATCAAGAAGTAAATTTTATCAATTTTAATCTCATCCAGAATGCAAATGGTGTCATTTTGAACGAGGTACGGTACCTACTACACCTACCTACTACCAACTACCTAACCTACTGATGCCATAGTGATGGGTAAAATAGTGGCAAGAGGCTTTGGCTTCGCCGGCTCATTGCGGCTTTGCAGTCGGGTACTAGTAGCCGGCGAAGCCGGTGTTGTCAATGAGCGCGTACGTATTATGTTGAAAAAACAGATTATGCTGGATCCCTTGGCTTGAGAATTTCGAAGCTTTGACGCACCAAATCGCTCAATGGAGGCCGCCATCTTGCAGATGCGGAAGTATGCATAACAAATTTGAAAAAGTTCCATAGGAGTTTGTTTCACCCGTCTTTGTTTGATTCACAATCTTATGCACCTCTAATCTGTAATTAAAATACTTTAAGACCAACCTCGGCCTGCACGGGCCTGGTTATCTTAAACGAAAATCATCACCAAACACCGGAACCAATGAGATTCGAGCATTTGAAAAAATACTTCAAAAAAGCTTATTACGTGTTTCGGAGGCTGAAAACGGCGTCAAATATTCTAAAATTGACGAATTATTTTTTAGAAATCTCGCGGCCGTAGGGGATAGTTTTTCACGGCCGGAAATATCCGAAGTTGAGACGGAATTCACCGAATTAATCAAGAAGTAAATTTTATCAATTTTAATCTCATCCAGAATGCAAATGGTGTCATTTTAGATCTGAATTTGCGAAATTTTGTGAGCTGACCAATCAGCGATCAGCTTAGGTCAGCCAATCAGCGCCATCGACACGGTTTGATTAACGACAGTCACACAACATTGCCGTTGAAACGGCGCTATCGTCCGATCTGTCGGCACTGATCTTACTGCAAGCTAACTTCTTCTGGTGGAGGAAGCCGCAGTGCCCGGAGAGAACCAGTCCTGACAGCGACTGAAGTTAGAAGACTACACACGTACTGTGAAAACGTATGTTAAGCCCAGTTAAAATTTCTTAAAATAGGCCCTAAGCTAGCACATCGTATAGTTACTTCCTTAAGCTTCGTGACATTTATTGTATGTAGGTATTGGGGAGGACTGTCTGCTCTTCTCTTTTACCAAGTCTTACCAGGTACGGTACCTACTACACCTACCAACTACCTAACCCACTGATGCCATCGTGATGGGTAAAATAGTGGCAAGAGGCTTTGGCTTCGCCGGATCATTGCGGCTTTGCAGTCGGTACTAGTACTATTGACTATTAGTATTAACTATTACTGTACTTACTCTGGAAGTGGAAGGTTGATGTCAGCTGCGAATTTTGAAAGTCTCACTCTTAACTTCCAGTACTCCAAGTGTCCATCCAGTACTTACTTCCCACTGACGACCACTCTTCGCTAGTAATCCGAAAGGATAACCTAATGGGAAAGTAAAAACCTGATCAAATCCTTCCCGCCATTGAAATATCCCCACAGCCACAGTTATCATTTAGCGGCGACGCCCACATTAATATCAAACAGAAAACGTCTAAATACAGGTTAATAACAACCCTCCCCGTACTATCTAGCTTTCCCTCGAAACTATTAACGTCTATCAAACATACAATGATGAATTAACGTTATCTACGTTAAACCACAGATTTGGAATGCCAGCATCGCTGAACTTCGAACAAGCATCGCTTAAAACATTTAGACAGTAATAATTGACGGGAAAAAAATCACAGAAAAGGTAACAAAGATTAAATCGAAAAAATAGACAAGATAGGTTGAAATGTCCAGAATGATAATAGATAAACATGTTAATACTGATTTAATGGATATCCCGCATATTCATCGTATATTTAATTTTTGGTAGTTGTGCGTCACTATGTGAAAACAAATGTATTATATACTTCGTATTTTTAGCCCACAGTGTATGTTCGGCGTTTTGTTTTGGAATGTGAAGGTGTAATTTCATCTTACGTAATGGGAAGGTGTAAAAGATGGAAGTATCATCAGCGGTGCAAAATTAAGGGCAAGATATAAATTTGAACGCACCGCCACTTCTCCGTTTATATATGCACTATCACAATTTAATCATATCAGATTAAACTTGCATTAAACGTACAGAACTATTTGCGATTGGAAAGATTACTTACAGTTACTTCGATTACTGGGGTGTGTTCAGTTGCCAAGTTTCTTGTGGAGCGCTCGGCAAATGGCTCAAGCATTCGAGCAAGCACTCCATTCGAAATTGTTAATACGGAACGCCTGGGTTGGCGAGCGCTAGCTTGCCGCTTGCTAATTGAACTCCCTGGAACATCTCCAAGTCCAAGCTCGCACTCACAGGTATGACGAATGACGATGAGCGTGACAGAGATGTAGTTTGTAGCAGTATTTGTGGTTGTATTTATTTGATTAGTAATATTACTCATCACATCGATGTGTTCGTATTGAAGTTTGGGGTTTTTTCCAGGCCTGTTAATCAATGTCCTTATAGTTATAATGAAATACATTGTTGTTGATGACGTTTGTCCGGCAGGATTGTACACGGTACTCGGTTAACGCTTTTAGTTTTAGTCTTACTTACCTGTACCTACTTGGTTGTAGAGACCGGAAGCGAGGCTTATATCCTCTCTCGTTACTGTGCAGGTACATCTTTGGGAGGGTTCGTACTTTAAGCTGTCTTATCTGGGTTCGATTGCCATCCCGCATCATAAAGTGCACTCATAAGCCGGGTGTCCCATCTGCTAGCATTCGTTGGTGGACGTTAAAAATCCCACGTCTTTCGCGAAGAGTAGGTGAGCTATCAGCATCGGTCACCTTGCATCCTGAACGGTGAACTTATTGCAAATTCATACCTTTGTACCTATAAATCGACCATGGACTCATATTATTTCTTCTTACTGTGTATCATGTGTTCATGAGAAATTCTCAACATTTCTTTGTGAAAAACTTCATAATCTTGAATCATTGATATCAATGCTATTTTCCGATTGATTAACAATGTAATAATTTGGTGTTTCACTAGATGTTTTACCATGTGCTTCATTGACTGTTTTGTGTTCCCATCAAGTTCAACTTCAAATCTCATTGAACATTTCGATTTGGTGATTTTGAAAACTGGAACGAGACACCGTAGAGCGCATACCTCCACCAGGCTGAACAGTTTACGTTTTGTATCACACTGATAGGCCAGGTCTGGATTCGGACCTGAGCCAAAATCGAATCGGCTTGTCTCTGTCACCTGACCAACTCATCCACCAAGTTTTGTCATAGCTCGTCCACAGCTTTTTGACATATCATGCAATACTGTTTATATCTTTTTGGCGCTATCTCTCAATGGTGATGAAGCAATAACAAAAATTAAAAAAAATACTCTGATCCGGATCTTCCCAACCTGCCCACCATATTTGTCTGAATCAGTCCATAGCTTTTTGAGCTATCGTGCTGCTCACACACAGATTTGAAAAGAGAACCTCTGTTCACCTTCGGGGGTGGATTGGATTTTTACTTGACCTCATCCGGTGGGATCTTGTATCCGAGGAGTTACACTTTTAGCGTATTGCAGACTGCTGCCTGGAGGTACATGGCAATATGTACAACCTTCTGCATGAGCGTGGGTGTGGGGGTGGGTGAGAGGGGAGTGGCATTGGAAGGATGTGGGAGAATGTATACATTTAAAAGACCTTGGTTGTGATTTGGGACAAGTTTAAAAGTGTTTTGTACAGATTGGAAATGCACGTGTTAAAGTAGTGGCAAACTTTTGTCTTCGGCAGTGGGTGGCGGTATCGAGCCCAACAAGATGGAGGGCATAGATGAACAGGCTCTGGACGTGGCTGTGAAGCGAGTTGCCGCAATGCTGCAAAGACCGGATCAACTTGACAAGGCAAAAATTGTTATTGTTATTCCTACTTTCTAATCATAGGAAGAAATTACAGCTGCCTCTGTTCATTGGTTTACATACTGTCACCACTTTTTCTTTTGGCTTTCAGTTGGACCAATATCGCAAGCGAGAAGCACGGAAGAAGGCCTCGGTAGAAGCCAGACTGAAGGTATCTGCTGAATTAGCTATTACTTTCATTTTTATTCCTTTGATGCTGTTCTTGGTACATCTACATGTAATTGACTCTTGGCATTTTGAGGAAATCAATTATTATTATTATTTTTTTGTAGGGGCCTACTCCAACGACATCCAAATGTAATTTGGACTAAATAAGTGTGCCAAGTGCGCATTCGTGCAAGGTAGACCATCAAAAAGGGACAGCATAAAAATCGACCGAGATACAACAATACAGGAGGTAAACAACAACCCAACTTACAAATACCTTGGAGTAGGAGAGGACCACAAAATTCGTCATAAAAATGCGCAAAACAATTACCAAAGAATACCTGTGCAGAACGAGGCTGACCCTGAAAACATACCTTTCCCCGACTAACAAAATAAAAGCCATAAACCAATTAGCAATACCAGTGTTCCAATACAGCTGCGGAAGAGTAAACTGGCAATAAGTGCAAATCAAAAACCTAGATATCGAGACAAGGAAACTCCTCACTATCCAAAAAATGTAATACAAAATCGCACCCATGTCTGGAGGAAGTGGTTCAGTTTGGCATTTGTAATATGACATAGGCAAAGCCTAGAAACAAACAAATCCCGTTACAATTACCTTTTAGAACCACTTATAATTACCTTACCACTTACCAATCTTTTACAACCCTTTAATAATCTATCTATAATTCCAGCAATCTCTGTGTGTCTGTCTGTGTGTCTGTGACCGCTGTTTCTCGACAACCACGGGTCCGATATACTTGAAACTTGCCAGGTATATTGCTGGGGACCCGAGGATGTGCCTTTTCAAGGTTTGAAATTAATCGGACAAGTACCTACCGAGCTATGTCCAAAAAACGCTTCAACCAATCAGAGAGCAGCGAGCTATCACGTGTGCCGAACCGTTAATGCAATGCAAGCGTTAATGCGTTAATGCAAGGCTTTTCTTTTTTTCCCTCTTCTCTTTCTACTTTTCCTTGCGATTAAATTGCAAACAGCCAAAATACGTTGGCGCTAATTGAATAATTGGCCATTAACACTAAAATAATCGTAACTGCGATATGCCAACTTCCGGACAGTGCAGCCTTCCCTGTTGTTGTTGTTTGCAGCAGCTGTTTGCAGCAAGGCAAGGCTTTTCTTTTTTTCCCTCTTCTCTTTCTACTTTGCCTTGCGATTAAATTGCAAACAGCCAAAATACGTTGGCGCTAATTGAATAATTGGGCATTATGTTTTACAACTAATAAAAACGAATTTGCGATTCATTCGCTTTCCTGCGCGTTTGTGTACGCGATGGCGATTTCTTTACCAAACTCCGGAAGCCGTTCGCTTTGGACCGAACCATTGCATGTAAATAGAGGGGGGGGATTGTCACCACTCGCAAGCCGTTCGCTTTGGACCAAACCATTTCATGTAAATAGGGGGGGGGATATAATTTTAGATATATATATAGTACGGGCATGCCCTAGTAATAATAATAATAATAATTCATTTATTTTGTATAGCGCTTTTCATGAAGCCCAAAGGCGCTTTGACAGAGTGCAAAACATAATGCATAACAAAACATGAAAACAACAATTGCAAAAAGACAAGAATCAATAGGGAAATATTTAAAGCAAAAGGAGGGAGAAGGAGAAGTGATAGTCAGGGGTTAAATGCTGTGGGTTGAATGTTGAATGCAGTGCTGAACAGGTGGGTCTTGAGTGATGTTTTGAATGTGGTGAGTGAGGAGGAGTCTCTGATGGTGTGAGGTAGTGAGTTCCAGAGGGTGGGAGCAGCGATGGAGAAGGCCCTGTCGCCCCAGGATCTGAATTTGGTCCGGATGGGGGGGGGGGGGGGGGGGGGTCAGGAGGTTGGTACCAGCAAAGCGGAGGTTGCGGGTGGGAGTGTGTCTGGAGAGGAGGTCAGCCAGGTAGGATGGGGCCAGGTTATGGAGGGCTTTGTAGGTCAAGAGGAGGATTTTGTACTGGGAGATGGGGAGCCAGTGAAGCTTGTAAAGGACGGGGGTGATGTGGTCGCGGGTCCGGGAATGGGTGAGTAGACGGGCAGCGGAGTTCTGAATGTATTGGAGTTTATTGGTGATTGTTGAGGGTGAACTATAGAGGAGGCTATTGCAGTAGTCCAGACGGGAGGTGATGAAGGCGTGGATGAGGGTTTCTGCAGCCGTGGAGGAGAGGGATGAGCGGAGACGGGCGATGTTTTTCAGGTGAAAGAAGGCTGTCTTTGTGATCTGTTTAGTGTATTTGTCGAAGGAGAGGGTTTGGTCAAAGATGACGCTAAGATTCCGGATGAGAGGGGAGGTGGATACTGGGATACCGTCGATGTTGAGGGCAAAGTTATGGGTGGATTTTGTGAGCGTTTTTGGGCCAATGATGATTATTTCAGATTTATCACAGTTAAGTTTGAGGAAGTTGATTTGAAGCCAGGATTTTATTTCAGAGATGCAGTTTGTCAGGATAGAGTGGGTGTCGGTGGAGACGGACTTGGTGGAGATGAAAAGCTGGATGTCATCGGTGAAGCAGTGGAATTGGAGACCATGACGGCGGATTAAGTGACCGAGGGGGGACAGGTAAAGGATGAAGAGGAGGGGGCCAAGAACTGAACCTTGGGGGACACCTTGGGGGAGGGGAGCAGTGGGGGATTTGCAGTTATTGATGGAGATGAACTGGCATCTGTCAGAGAGGTATGATTTAATCCAAGAGAGGGCAGTGCCGGTAACGTTGAAGGTGGATTCAAGTCGGGTGAGGAGGATGGTGTGATCGATGGTGTCAAAGGCAGCGCTGAGGTCGAGGAGGACGAGAATGTTGAGGTTGCCAGCGTCAGAGGAGAGGAGAAGGTCGTTGGTGATTTTGAGGAGAGCAGTTTCAGTGCTGTGGTTGGAGCGGAATCCGGATTGGAATGTTTCATACAGGTTATTGGCAGAGAGGTGATGTTTGAGTTGAGCGGCTACAGTGCGTTCCAAAACTTTTGACAGAAAGGGTAGGTTGGAGATGGGTCTGAAGTTATTTTGTGTGTCAGGGTTTAGACCAGGTTTTTTTAGAATGGGGGTAACAGCAGCAATTTTGAGGGATGGTGGGACGATGCCTGTAGACAGGGAGGAGTTTATTTTTGCAATGATAAGTGGAGAGAGAGCAGGGAGGGAGGCTTTGACAAAGCTGGAGGGGATGGGGTCAAGAGTGCAGGTGGCAGTTTTCATTCCTATGAGGAGTTCAGAGAGGTCATTAGGGGAGACCGGGGAGAATTGAGACAGGGGAAGGCAGGATAAGGGGGGGGGGGGGCAGGTGGTTGGAGGGGGAGCGGGTGCAGCGGTGGTCAAGCTGTTGTAGATGTCAATTTTGCGTTGGAAGAAAGAAAGGAAGGAGATGCAGTTGTCTACTGTGAATGACTGGGTGGTGGTGTCCAGGGGGCGGAGGAGTTTGTTTATTGGCGAGAAGAGTGCTTTTGGGTTTCCGGAGCCAGAGTGGATAATTTGAGAGTAGTAGGCGGAGCGGGCGTGGGAGAGGGCATCTTTGTAGTGTTGTAGGTGGTCCTTGTAGGCTTGGGAGTGAACTGTGAGACCTGTTTTATTGCGGAGTCTTTCAAGTTGGCGAGCACGAGTTTTCATCAGGCGGAGTTCAGGGGTAAACCAGGGAGCAGAATGGGTGAAAGAAACTGTTTTGGTTTTTACAGGCGCAAGCTGGTCAAGGCAGGAGGAGAGAGTGTGGTTGTAGTAGTCAGTAAGGTCGGAAGGGGTGTGGAGGTCAATGAAGGGAGAAGTGGACATTTTTCCAGAGAGGGTGGATGAGAATGAGGTAGGTGAAAGAGCGTTTAGCTTACGGAAGTTGATAGTGCGATAATGTCTTGGTGTTGGGGTGGGGATGTTGATGGTCATAGTGATGGCTAAGTGGTCAGAGAGGTTGAGGTCGGAGCTAGAGAGATGGTGCAAAATTAATCCAGTGGAGCAGACAAGGTCCAAAATGTGACCATGGATATGCGTAGGAAAGTTGACATGTTGAGTGAGGTTAAAGCAGGTGAGTAAATCAGTGAAGTCAGTGGTTATTGTGGAGTCAGTGGAGTCCATGTGGATATTGAAATCACCAAGGAGGAGGATTGAGGGGGAGAGGGAACATAGCTGGGTCAGAAAGTAGGAGAAGTCAGACAGGAATAATGGGTGTGGTTTGGGAGGGCGGTAGACGACAGCCATGACTGACTGCGTGCGACCAGAGAGTTTAAAAGCCAGGTGTTCAAAGGATGAGGATGAGGCGATGGAGATGAGGCTGGTCCTGATGTCTTGACGGTGGATAACGGCAATTCCACCACCTCGGCCCTCCGAGCGTGGTTTATTGATGTAGGAATATCCATTGGGTGTGGTGAGGTTGAGCGTGTAGGAGTCCAGTGGTTGTTGCCAGGTTTCGGTGAGACAGAGAAAGTCCAGTTTGTTATCCAGGATGTAGTCGTTGAGGATGAGGCATTTGTTGTTGAGGGACCGGGTGTTGAACAGGGTGAGCTTGATGTTGTTTTGAACAGCGGGGATGAAT
This sequence comes from Myxine glutinosa, assembly GCF_964187855.1. NCBI lineage: Eukaryota > Metazoa > Chordata > Myxini > Myxiniformes > Myxinidae > Myxine > Myxine glutinosa. The sequence continues at coordinate 145,873 of NW_027616558.1, forward strand.
TCAGGTGATTTAGCCAGGGTTCGCAGGCAGGAGGTGTGATTTTGTGCGTTGCCGTGACTAGGTGCGCTGGGACGATGAGTGGGAGTGCGCTGAGCCGACCAGAGGACGGGGATGGAGTGACATGATTGTACATATACAAACTTACGACCGGAGCCACGGTGAATGTACCTGGGTCGTCAGAGGAGTCCATTTGATTTGATGGCAGAGATGCATGATGGGGTGGAGCGGGTATTGAGCAGAAGGAGCCTTGCGGCGGAGTACCGCAGAGCCATGCCAGGCAGGAGCGGAGAGGCAATTAGGCTTTAGAATTATCCTTTCGAATTACCTTGAGAACCCTCTAGAATTACCTTTACACTCCATTCAAATTAACTTTTAGAACCCTCTAGAATTACCCCTTGAGAGCCCTCTAGAATTGCACTTTAGAATTAAACACGGTGGGTTAGAAATGGTCTTCTTCATTTTTTTTTACGGACGGGTGAAAGGAAGGACATAGACAAATATTTAAACGGCTTCACCGCTTAAAAATCAGTTCATTCCAAAAATGTACCTGCCTAGGAAGGAAGGTGGCAGCCTGTTGGAACTCAACCAAGTGCACAGGGCGATGACTGTAGGATTAGCAGAGTACGTGAAAAGCTCAACAGACTACCGAATACAATTTGTGTACAAGCATGAACACGACAAACCAGAAAAGGTATCTCTCACTCACCTTGCAATAAACTTCCAAAAAACAGGTGCGATTAGAAGGTGTCACACACCAAACCGAAACAATATTCAACAAATACAGCCCTAACGATTGCAAAAAAGACAAAATAAAAATATAAGATGAAATACCTGCAGATATATTGTGACAATTGGGAGAAAGACAAAAGAGCAGGGAAATATAAAAAAAGAGTTGGACAGATTGGGGATAGACAAAGAAGGATCACCGACCGGAATGGCTAAGAAGAGGTCAGCTCAACTTGGATGGAGAATTAATCATTTATCAATGCCCAAGACCAAGGACACTACAGTAATGGATTTTAAAAGATGGCGGGACTGAGTCAATTGGACAAGTTTCGGTTCTACAAGGTAGAAACAGAAAGCACGGGTCCCCTCCTATCAGGATGAGGGTTGAAGGAAAAGCCTGGACAGTGGGGGCAATTGAACAACATGTAGATGTAATAAGCAAAGGAATAAACAAATAAAAGGAGAGGAGAGATGGTACAAGGAAATGTTGTAGCCTACAACTACATTGAGAGATGCAGGGGAAGGTTAGTGAAGGGAGGAAAGTTCATGGGTGGAGATTTAGGATGACCTAGATGGTGGAGTTGTAGTGTGAATTTGAAGCTTTGGAGGGAATCATGGTATTCAAGTGATTGAGGAAGGCAGTTGCACGAGTGGAGGTGAGCAGTACCCTGGATTTTGGGAGTTTCACAAGAGAGAATGAGTGCGACCTGAAGGGACTGGTGATGGATGGAGGGATGAAAGAGCAAAGGTAGTAAAACTGGAGGAGAGGTGATGGAAAACAGTGAGGTCACCAACCTGTCTGCCATGAGAGTAAAGCAGGCCTTGTGCTTATGCTTCTTTCTCGGACATGTCACTGACATGCACAAGAATGTTGTTGCATCCCACACCTGGGCTCTACAGCCGACGTTGCCACCATGGCTTGCAGTGCGTCGGCCAAACAGTTCATGATCGGTCCATGAAGCACAAAGCACTTCCATTGCACCTTTTTGTGTCTGCAAGTCCTCATCTGGCTTCGCCTGCTAACTGCAGTCACCAAAGATGTACTGACGTGGAAAGAATACTTCAGTGTATGTACTTGTACATTTCAGCGTAGGATGTTGGATGATCAGTTAACTTGTCAGGGGCTCATTTGTTATCAGCACTGTTAGTTGATTCCATGATTTATAAATACTGTCGCGTCTGAGGCTCACAAATGCGATATGCCTCAGCACCGGGATTTTTGATCTCGCAAACAGTCGAATGGTGGTAAGCTAAACTGTATTCAAATACGAATTACCCTGAGCTCAGATTTACCTAACTATTCCCCGAGGTTATTCCCAATTAAATCCAATTTGGTGGCGGAATGTGTGTACGAGCCGAAATATGGCAAAACGTTTCTTACCTTTATAAGGGTTTACTTTTCATTAAAGAAAAGAGATACGTGGAGAAGAGGTGGACGGGACATTGGGAATGGAACAAACCAAGTGGCATGACAGATATGTGTGTATAGGAAAATGGGGATATGCAAACTTGTATCCAGTACTGTACAATGATAAAGTAATAAATAATTGTAACCCAGCTATGGTGCCACACACCACACTCTTAATAACAAAGGGTAAGCAGGCGAGGACTTCAGCAGGCACGAAGCTGGTGGTGGCTGCAGGCCGCTGTCGCACAGGCAAAGTTTGGCTCTGAACCGGAAGGGTGGCAGGAGTGATGCGGTGGAGGCGAGCGATAGTGAGGCAGCGTCCACGTCTCCAGAGAGCAGTCCATTCTGTCCTGACAATGAAGCAGAGCAGGAGATAAAGAGAGCCAGCGAGACAAAGAAGGTGAGAGATGGAGGGTATGATCCAAGAGAGATGTTACTCTCTTGAAGTGTAATGTCCAACTTTGCATACAAGAGCAGCTACTACCCTTGTAGATTACTTACCCTCGTTACCCTCGTAGACTCTGGGGCTACCTTCACCAACGACGAGTTGTGTGATTGGCTGCCTGATGCTTACGGGAGGTATCATCGTCTGGGGCGGCCCCAATAATATGTCTTCTGTACCCCACCTGGGCTCTACAGCCGAAGTTGACACCATGGCTTGCGGTGCGCCGGCCAAACAGTTCATGATCAGTCCATGTCGCACAAAGCGCTTCCATTGTGCCTTTTTGTATCTGCAAGTCCTCACCTTTCCCCGCCTGCTAAAAGGAGGTTTTTACACATGCAATCTTATGCCTAGCTATACTGTCTATAAATTATATACGCCGCCTCTTCAGCGTCACGTTTAACAAGGTGACACTCCGACATTTCCCCTATTCACGAGAGTAAATCTATGCCATGCAAACCGCATGGACCAGGCTTTAATTCCAACAATATAGCTATGGACCCTTTCCACCTAACAATATAATTTGCCAAATTGGGTGCCAATAAGTTGCTGCTTTGCTTGTATTTATCAAAATAAAGACCAATTACTGCACTATAGTCCCAAGAAGGAAGCCGGACACCTTGTAAAAGTGTATTAATTAATATTTTGAGGTTACTTTTGGGTTTTCTGTATCGGTGTATGTTAATTTAATATTTTTGTAATCCTTTTACAGTGTGATAGAAGTTGGATTTGATTCACATACTCGGTGATTCCAGATTATGTGCTTTCCTCGCAGGCAGCAATTCAATCGCAGCTGGAAGGTGTGCGCACTGGGCTTGCCCAACTGCACACTGCTCTCGATGATGTTCAGGGAGTACGAAACTTGCTTGCAGATGTCAGCAAGGACTGGGGAGCCAGCATTGCCACAATCGGAAGCCTCAAGGAGGTTAAAGATGCCGTTGTCCAGCACAGCCAATTGGCAGGCGCAATAGAGAATCTAAAGAACATCTTTTCTGGTGCGTTAGGAGCCATTTGGTCTGAACATTGAGCATCATTCTATTCATTGCTTTGAAAGAACAGCATTCTCCTTTTAAAGACGATTCCATAAACAATTTTGATGTGTTGTTGCTGTGTGCAGTGCCAGAAATCGTGCAGAACACACGAACTCTTATCGAGCAAGATAGGTTTCTCGAGGCACACAAAGCTCTGATGGAACTAGAGAGCTCAAGAGATGAGCTCCTCTATGAGCAGTTCCGCATAGACAGTCGCAACATCACAGACATGCGTCTCATCTCGACTTACTTCTCAGCGGTGCAAAGCCTCTCACATGACCTCGCGAAGAAGCTTTGGATCATTCTTGCACGGGTCTTACCCACAGTGCGCAGGTCAGTTTTCCATGCAGAGACTTGGACGAAGCATACTGTGTGGCATAGTGAAGCGTATGTCTTGAGGACTGTGTTTGTGGTACGTGCTTTGCAGTGGTTGTGTATAAGGTAATTGCAACAAGTATGTTTTCTCATTTATTTTGCTCCACTGTGGTTATGTGCAGTGATCCTTCCCTCGTGGTCACAGTTGTCAGGATTATTGAACGGGAAGAAAAGCTTGATCGCAGGGCACGAGATCGAGAAAAACAAACAGGGTTTCTATCACAAGGAAGACCCAAGGTGTGCCAATGCATCAGTTATTAAGTTGACTATATATTAAATCAATTGGTCTATGCTATTCCTGCACAATTGCTTCAGTGTCACTAGGCCTGCACCTAATATATTCTAAGGGTTGACGTTGCACATTGTGTATGTGTTAGAACTGGTCTGTTTGCACAAAATAACCTTCGTCCAAATTTCAGTCTTAAATTGGCACTGACTAGAATCGTGGTCTCCTTGATGAGAATATTTTCCATGATTTACCAGATCATGCACAGAGCATCTGTTCTGCCAGATCAGTTTATTGGCTCGGGTTACAATCCTGGATGGGTTGCCACTCTGACCCAGGAAGTCAGGGCAGGCATTTGAATTTGATCAGGATGCCGGCGATAACTCACCTACTCTTGGCAAAGGACACTGTGGGATCTTAACGTCCAGCTACTAATTCCAGCAGACGGGATGCCACGTTTACCGTCCATCTGAGGGACAGTACACGATGAATCAGCCTGCTTGTAAATCGCCAGGTCGACGGTTTATAGATGGGCCAAGTTAGACAGCTCAGAGGTGTGTGTGCGTACCTTTAAGCCATCCTGTCAGCCGAAAATTACCAGAAACCGAAATTCACCTGGATAATGCCTCAGATTCGCATGAGTGCAATTTTCATTTTGCTGGTGAACATCGTGCAAACATGTTGATCGCATGACCGAATCGCCTCCAGGTGCAGCTTTTACTTTTATTGAATTTGTATAAATTTTGTGAACGATGCTGAGATCAAATCAGCTAGTCATTTTGAATTAACATTACCATAGCAGACAGGATGAAACTGCTGTGCTCAATGGTCTTCTTTTTTATTGTGAGTTCAATACAAATAGAGATCTTTACCCAAATAAAGAGATCTGTATTACTGGACAGGAATGGCGGAAAAAGTGCAAGGAGGTAATGGAGAACACTGTGGCAAGCCGTATTGAAGTGATCCCCCAAGGGTCACGTAAAGACGATCGCATGTGGCTTGTGCGTCACCTCGAGATCATGCGCAAGTACCTTTTGGAGGATCTCACCGTCATTAAGTTTATGGTCGTCCAGTGCTTCCCTCGAGACTACCGAGTGTTCGAGACCTACTTTGGCCTGTACCACCGTGCGATCTCCGTGCACCTACAGGACCTTCTGTCTGACCAGCTGGAGGGAAATGAAATTGTGGCACTGCTCACCTGGCTCCTGAACACTTATCAAGGGTGAAACATCTCCCACTATTTCATTCTTGTAAAACAAATCCTCCTGTGATTACATGCAATTTTGTTTTGGTTTGTAAGATATGCCTAGCCGTCGGTGATGCTGGACTACAACTTTATTCTGAAGCACCTGTATTAGATTCAGGCTGAAGGTGTTTCCTTAGTGGGGTTTTCTTACAAGTGTGACTGATGATTTTTAGCCTGTCCCTTCCCACCCCCTTCCGCAACCAAAATTTTTTTAAACTGTCGATTTCGTCAAGTTTAGTTAGAGTACAAAGCAGATGCAGATGGGCTTTTTTGAGATGCTTTCTAGTTTTATTTATTTATTTATTTATTTATTTTTGCTTGAGAAATTGGATCTCGGTGGCTGGTTCCTCCATTGCAGTCAGGACTTGATGGGCCACCCTGACCTGCAACCGGAAGCTAATGTCAAGACTCTTCCTCCCTTGTTGCCCGTGGCTGAAGTTAATCGGCTGCTTGACAACTATTTGGCCACTATGCGGGTACGGTCCCCTCACAAAAAGGCTCGCTCTGTACAGCACGTTTTAATATTAGTGTATGAATTGATAGTTGTGGAACTGATATTAGGAATATTTATACCCATGCTTTAAACAAAAAATGAAACGGGGAGGGGAGGGATGAAGGGGGGCGGTGGAGGGATATTATCTGCTATGTCTGCCCATCCGTCACTCTATGTCCTCCTAAAATGTTGAGCAGAAATTCACCAAACCTGGTCGTTATGATCACCACATGGCAATAAGGTACGAGAGCAATGTCACTTTTGGCCCTGCCCCCACTCCCCAGGTGGGGTTGAAAGGTCAAATACCAAAACTTGCAATTGCAGGCACATTTTAAAACATTGTTTGATGAAACTTTGTTTACGCAATCAACATTGGGGGACATGTGAAATATGTAACTTTTTTGGATTTTACCCCTGGTTCATGCCGCAGGGTGTGGAGATTTAGGGTTACAAGGGTCAAAACAGATTTTTTTTTTAAACTCAAAACTTGATATTGGGTCATTCCTTGTGGGGCTAACCCCCACTCTAGCAGGGAAAATGGGCTTAAAATGCCTGTTGTTGTTGTTGTGGTCATTCCTAGTGGAACTCTTTGCCATCTTTCAACTTTGCTTCAGGTGGGATGCCTGGGAATTTGCAGTGGCGTGCCATCGACTTTGCTCTTGTTTGAACTTTTGATAATTGAGCAGTGACCCTGGATTTAAGAAGTGGCTACTACCAGACCACGTGTGCCCTGTAGAAACCTGGGGAGGGAATGGGAGGGGGGGGGGGGCAAGGCAGAGGAAGCAAGACCAGAAAGGAGGTGGTAGCGGTGTAAAGTGGTAATGTTTGTAAATGTTTTTTTAATATGGAGGTTGAGATATTTTCGAAGAAAATGAGGACCAACTTATTGGAAACAGGGGGCACTGCATCAGCAGCCATGCTCCCAGCAATGATACAACCATCAGCCACAGGCTGCATATTAAATAAAAATGAATGTACTTCATGTTATGACTTTGCTATCTGTACTGTGCAAGCACACCATTATTTTATTGTATTTTATTTTATTTTTGGGCCTTTTTTTTGGTTTGAGTTTTGTAATTTGTCTTGTAGTCCAACATCGTGGGCTGGATGCGCAAAGCCCTGGATACAGATGAGAAGGACTGGATGAAAGATCAGGTGCCAGAAGGTGACCATGATGGCTATTTCCAGACAACCTTGCCTGCCATGGTCTTCCAGGTGGGAATACGATTCACTATTTGTCGTTTTGTTTATGGGCTTTGTGGGCTATGGAATGTGAGCAACATTTGTTTATTAATTCAATTATTCATTGATTATCATTAGCTCATTAACTTAATAATTTATACATGCATACATCCAGTTTTGAGTACCAGCTTGCTGGGATGAATGATCCCGGTGTGTACCCCGATTTAGAATAGGTACACCGTATCCCTGCGCATCGTAAGAGACGACTAAGGGTTGGCGTCAGGAAGGGCATCCGGTCATAAAAAAAAAAACATTGCCTCAAACAGGGAACCATGATTGTCATGGGGCCCGCAAGGTTAACCCCCGCTCTAGTGGGGAAAATGGCCTTAAAACGATCATTCATGCATTCATTTGTCATTCATACATCCAGTTTTTATTTTTAAGAAATAACCCCATGGAGTAGGTCCCGGTGTCTGGTATGTACGAACGTCCGTTAACATTTGACTAAACCATCTCCTCCCAAACTACCCGACCGATTATGGACCAAATTTAGTATGATGCATCAGGACACAAGGTCTCATGGGGTTGTCCTCCCCATCTGGATGCACCCTTATACAAGGCGCATTTTTATTTTATTGGTATTTATAGTATTTGGTATTTTATTGGTATTTTATTCAAAAATCGTCTTCTCAGAAAACGTCACATAGATCCAGACAGAACAGACCAGGCAGCATTAGGACAATGCTCTAACCTTAAATTCTGCACCCCATGGCCGTATCGCCCCTGGAAAGGGGGCCACGGGTTCCCTCCCTTAATCCCTCGCATTCACCAAAACATATTTTCCTCACAAACTACATGACCGATATGGATCAAATTTGGTGCGATACATCAGAACATTAAGGTCTCATGGGAGTGTGCTCCGCGTTCGGATCCGGCCCCTAAAAGAGACTGAAAAGGGGGGTTTCACCTCTAATTCAGGTACCTTATTTTAAAGTCTTCTCAGAAACCGTGGGGAAATGGCCGTCAATCCCCCACGGGACTATTTTTTAAATCTGTTTCCCAGTCCTGGTTTTGACATGTTGGAAATATCCCAAAGTGTTCGGTTATTAAAAACCACGCAGACGGTGTCAAATTGATTGATAACGGGTATCCCGGGAACAGATTTTGGTTCTGAAAGAATCCCCTCTGATCATTGTGATCCTTTCAGATGATGGAGCAGAATCTACAAGTAGCCACTCAGATTGGAGAAGAACTCAAACGGAAAGTTGTGATTCTTTGTCTTCAAGAGATGAATGCCTTCCTGAATAGGTAAGCACTTTTTATTTGTGTTTAAAATCCAGATACGTCAAACGATACTCGGTTTTTTGGAGGTTTATTTTAAATGGCCACAGGCATAGTTTTCCTGTTGCTACTGCACCGTTTTTCTGCGGTTCTTTTGTATACAAGATCGAGGCTCGTGTAAGAGCTAATATTAATCACAAAAAAACAAACGGACACATAAAACATACAATAAAGGGAGCGGGAGACAAGATGGGGAGAGAAAGGGAAGCACACATGTACAACAGCAGAGCACAGGGACAACGGGATATCTGTGGGGGAGAGGGTAAAAAGCACATGGACACTGCTAGGACTTCCAGGAAAAAAGTCGGTATTTCAAAAAAGTGAATCTGGGGTGAATTAACGGGGGTAGAAAAGATCAAGGTTTTGGATGGGGGAAGAAGAGAGATGGTGGTGAACAGCTGTTTTAAAGAGCTAGAGGGAGGAGTGGGATTAAAGAGAGTGAGGGAGTTTGTTCCAAAGGCGGGAGAAAAGAGGAATGAATGAGTGAAGGTGAGCAGAGAGTCTCGATTTTGGCAATTTCACCAGAAGAGGGTTGCTGACGGATCTTGTGTGACCTGTAGGAATATTTAGAGGACAGAGCACAGACAGAGCTGGGGGAGCTAGGCCGGAGAGGTGTCTGTAGAAGACAGAAAGACCACCTACCTGCCTGCGGTGAGTGAGTGAAAGGCCCTCGGAGTTAGCTTCATCGCGGGAGATTCCAATCATTCTGAATGCTTTGGTTTCAACCACGTGAAGCCGAGCTAGGTGTGAGGCTGGACCACCAGCCCAAAGGGGAGAGCAGTATTCCATTGAGCTGCGGATGAAAGCCTTGTATCTGGTGAGGAGCTCAGGTGTGCCAAGGAAGCACTTCGCACGACAGAGGATGCCCAGTCGGCGACTGGCTTTGGAGGCCAGCTTGGAAATGTGGTTTTCACAGGAAAGATCATGGCAGATAGTGAGACCCAAAAGCTTGAGTGACAGAACTTTTTGGAGAGGATTGTTGAGAAAGTAGATGGGAGGGTTGTCCAGTCGGTCTTTTCGGAGAGACATAGTGAGAGTGTGAGATTTGTCAGGATTGAAAGACTTGTTCCACTTGCTTGACCAGTCTGTGATTTTGTCCTGGTCTGCAGAGAGTGAGGAGGCTGCAGACTACTGATCTGAGGGATGAGGTATGGAGTGGCAGAGAGTGGAGTCATCAGCAAAGAGATAGAGAGGATTTTCCGGAGAGTCGGAGAGATCATTGATGAAGACCAGAAAAAGCACAGGGCCCAGAACACTGCCTTGGGGAACTCCAGCCTGAACAGGAAGGGGAGATGATATAAATCCATTCAGGGCCACACGTTGACTACGACCAGAGAGGAAGTCCGCAAGCTTATTGTGGAAAACAGTTTATTGTGGGAAACGATTTTTTAAATAAGTTTTTTTCATTTTACATTATTTTTGGACCAATAATACTGTCGTCGTGTTCGTGATAATAGGGTGTCATCCTTTCTGATTGAAGTTAATATAAGTTTTATATTCACAACCTCAGAGGTATTTTATTTTGTTATTAAGCATATATTCCCATCTGTGACCATTCAAATGAGGTGCAGTTAACAACGTGGTTGAGAGTTAGTGTCTACTGCATTGGGGGTGGGGTAGAACGATTAGAAGGGGTTGATATAAAGAATAAAATAACTCGATAGTTAATAGAACACCCGACACCACACAGTCTCGAGAAAAAAGGACATATGCTAATACTATGGTATTAATATATCAAAATATAATGTTAAATCATGATTGTATTGAGATATTATCAAACCAGAAAACCGTTATCATCTCTTTACTTCCGGATTCGGGAGCAAGGCCCGTGCCGGTCGCAATTCATAAATCTTAATTGTATTGAGGAATTTCTGAAACCTCCCACCTACCTTACGACATCCGCTGGGACCCCAAAATGTTCCACAGAAGGTTATTACATTTCCTTTTAGTAAAATATGCAGCTCTAATGGTAACTAAATGCTATCCCCCTGTCATGTGACCAGATCCTCAGCTCTGATTGGTGGACGCTTGTGAGACATACATGCATAATTATATACACCAGGACAGACAATTGTTGTTCCAGACGGCATTGGCTTACGGGCTACGCCGTTAAAAACAATCTCACTCCTGTCTGCACATGTGTGATCGGGACAAATTCAGAGCCAAAGTACTGCTAAACTACAAGTTTGTGTTCTGATTTATGTTCCAATTCGTGTTCCAAATATAATATTCCATTGATATTAGTTGTTCCTCGATCATAAACTGACATTTGTGGATGGATGGACAGTCAAACGAACAGACAAAGTGAACAAATTGCTCAACCATGCCTTTTGCTTCGCACGTGCGGTTTATAAACTTTGATAATCCATTGCAGTTTAATTCCATACTTGTAAGAAATATTTTAAAGGAATGAGCAATTGAAAAGGATTTAAAATTGTGTTTTAAAAGATGATGCTTTTAGTAGTGGTGGTTGGCTGCTTTCCTCAAACTAGCTGAATAGGCCCATCTATGCCAGGCACTTAAGTACTGTTCTTCTCAAACAGTTCATATAAACATGTTCTGCGATAGTTGCATTATTTAATTAGTTTCAAATTAAATTATTTTTTGTGCACATATATCCTTACAATTGAAGTTGAATTCTACCTTCAGTTTCCCATCCACTTCTGGGCTAGCACACACACCACGAGGGGGCGATATTTCGGCTACATACATACATACATACCCACATACCCACATACCCACATACATAATTATTAAAGGGGAAATGACTGCATAAGGTTTTGAGGAATTTCTATAATTACCACATTGTATTGATAGGTATCATGTAGTTAGCCTACATGATAATGAAGGCACAGCCAAGTTGAACTTTCCGATTAGCATTTGGATACTTCATGCTGTTACTGGTGTTGGGCTAGCGGCTAGGGTGCCAGCTTAGGATCCTATGATCCTGGGTTCGAATCCTGGTCGATCGCTGAATTAACGCCAGGGGGGTTGACTCAGCCTGTCATCCTTCCGAGGTCGGCAAATTGAGTACCAGTTCACTGGTAATTCCCTGTTTGTCGTAAAAAGGCGACAAAAAGGGTTGGCGGCAGGAAGGGCATCCGGCCGTAAAACATTGCTTCAAAAAGGGGACCAAAAAAACAACAACAACCACGGTCCCCGAAAAAGGCCAACCCCCGCTTGCGGGGAAAAATGGCCTCTAAAGGTTTATTTTTTTTTTTTTTTTAATGCTGTTACTGGTTGATGAATATTTTGTTTTTGAATTTTCAGATACCATGATACCATCACACGATACAAAGATGAGCATCTGAAGAACAGGTGTCAGCCTCCTTGCTATGTACCATATATGATTGCTGTCATCAACAACTGCCAGACATTCAGGTTTGACTGTTAGTCTTTACAGTGACCTCAAACAAGCTAGTATAACTACAGCTACAACTACAACTATATAATGAAATTCTATCAAATGTACACGCATTTGATAATTCATTTATTGTGCAACTGTTTCTTCTCTCCCAAATTAACTTGCACCAGAAACTTGGTCCACAACCTCAAAATGAGGTATCTTACTGATGAATCTGAAGAACGAGCCACAGCTTTCCTGCCAGACACAGACAAGACGTTAAATAATATTGCACGAGATGGCTGCAGATACCTCGTGGATGAGACATTTCTTGATTTGGAGGTTGGATTACATGTTTGGAGCAGTTTGTTTCAGACTTTCATCCTGGTCTGCTGAACAATTAAATGTGTTTTGGGTTTTCTCAACAAAGTATAAACTGCTGACCTGGTCCTTCTGATCTTCTCTGTCTTCTTTCATCCTTTTTTATTTGCAATTTCAGACATATTTGTCATTTTGTGAAAGCAAACCTCATGTATAACTATTTTCCAAGCAACCAATGGGTATGCTGATGATCCATAACTTGAATGCATGTTGACTGTGCAGGTGTCACATCATGCTACCTGCATGCATAATGTGGTGTGTTTCTTTCCAGCCACATTTCCAAGAACTTATGACAAGAAAATGGTTCACAGGCAGCAGTGCCATGGACACCGTCGATGTAACTATTGAAGATTATTTTAGTGACTTTGCCAAGATCAAGCAGCCATACAATGAGGTATGAACTTTTGCAAAAATAAAAAAATGTTTTACCGCCCTCCCCTCCCCCTGCCTCCCTCACATCATCTAGTGCCCAGATTTACCGCTATCATCCTCTCCCTGCTCTTCTCAAACCTCCTTTACCATTTGTCCCTCCATTCTTTTTTCATAGCATTTGGCTTCACAGAGCCGGAAGCATTGTTTTTGGGTTGTCTGTCCGGCTGTGTGGCCATGTGCGTGCGTAGCAGATTTCTGTTACAGCGATAACTTGTGAACTGCTGAAGGGATTTTGACCAAATTTGGTGCAAGTATGTACTATGATGCCAAATGAACCGATTAGATTTTGGAGTGGAAAGGTCAAATATCTATGGTCATGTGGCCTTTAATTGAAAATCTTGGTTACCATAATAACTTGTGCATCACAGAAGGGATTTCAACAAAACCGAGCAGAGGTAGAGACCGTGATACAAAGATGAACTGATTGAATTTTGGGTTCAAACAGCTCAAAGGTCAATTTCTCTCTGTTTTATCTCTCATGTGACCTTAAATTTTCCATTTGACCTTTAATTCAGATTAAACGTAACATTGGGTTGACATCTAATGCGAGTGGAGGCATATCCATTGACACATTTGCATCAAGTTAGATTTTCTAGTTTCCCTCGCCAGTGGGTATTGCATTTGATTCTGTTTGTATGTATGTCAGTGATGTATGACTCAAATCCAGACACGGACTCAAGTTCATTTTTTTGGAGGACTCGGACTCAGCCCGATTCTGGCTCCATTCGGGCAAAATTTAGTGTACATTAAAACTTTCAGTGTTTAGTAAACTTTAAAACTTTTAGTGTTATAGTGTTTTTGTAGAAATAAAAAAGTAAAAAGGTCGTTTGCACCATCCTTCCCATATCATACACTAACCTTTTAGCACCACACATTATAATACATTAGCAAAAGAGATGGGAAAATATCTTGTAAATACATTGAGTAAATACATCGTACTAAATTCGCAAAAGAGGCGTGAAAATATATTTTAATACATTTAGTACACAAGTGATGCCATTTATAGTATCAGGAAGACCTGGTGTTGGCAAGCCTGGTGTTGGCTTAACGGTTAGGGTGCTGGCTTGGGATTCCGGTCGATCGTTGAATTAACGCCAGGGGGGTTGCTCAGCCTGTCATCCTTCCGAGGTCAGCAAATTGAGTACCAGCTCACTGGTAATTGGGGCACTGCATCAGCGGCACAAAAGTGCTTCCAGAGAAATGATGCAACCAGCAGCCAAAGGCTGCTTACGAAACAACATCATACATGGCGAGCGGAGAGTTGTTTTGTGAGGGCTTACATGGCGAACATGTAAACAAAACAAACAGTGACAGCTGTGTATATTAATTTATATTCAGCTGGTTCACTTTTTCAGTTTTATACATAATAAAAATATTTTCTTTATTCCAGGTTAGATATAGGGTTCGTTTTGCAGGGCCAAGGGGTTTAGGAATCTACGTGCATACCTGATAAACATTGATTTATAAATCAGGGTTAAGAATTTACGTGCATACCCGATAAGCATTAATATAGTAATCAGGGTTAGGAATAAGTAGAACCCCCCCCAACCCCCCAACACACACACGCACACACACACTCCCAAGGCCCTGGCCCAAGCACATCTGGGTTTCGTGAAAGGCAAGCTAATGCTCAAGCAAGCAGGCAGGTATCCTACAAGGCCGTGAACTGCTGAAGACAAGTGAATATTTGGTCCCACGAGTATGTCCCGCAGCTGAACGTTATATATGCTTAATTAAATTCATTAATTGATACAAAAGGCTAACAAGGCCTTATACTATTATACTATATCAAGGCGAGATAATCTAACTCTTGCCATTTTCCTTGCATGCTTTCCTTGCCTTGATAACTTGCCATTTTCCATAATTTTATCGTTATTTATTATTACTAGGACGTGCCCGTACGTGGGTGCCCGTTCCTTGCCAAAAAAAAAAAAAAAAATGTCTTCGCCCATGCATGCATGGGCGTGCCCGTAAGTGCGTGATGTGACCGTACAATGAATGTATCGTCCCGACGCCGCAGCTCGGATGGCGCTGCAGTTAATCGGGCCTGTATCGGCAGAGTTATTATAAACGTGTACTACAATCGATCGTACCTTACAGCGTCTGCTCGCCACGTTCAGCATCAGTACGTCGTCACTATGACTATCCGTAAGTCCGGAAGTGACGTCCTCATTTGACTGTCCGGAAGGTCGCATATCGCAGTTACGATGAATCGCAAATTAGTTTTAATTAGTTTTAAAACATAGTTTAACGCCAACATAGCGCCAACATAGTTTGCCAACGTGAAATAAATGAATACGCTCTCAAATGTGCCGTCCGAGGCAGAGTCTGTTCGCCACGTTCGGCACACGTGATAGCTCGCTGCTCTCTGATTGGTTGAATCGTTTTTTGGACATAGCTCGGTAACTACTTCTCCGATTAATATGAAACCTTGAAAAGGCACATCCTCAGGTCCCCAGCAATATACCTGGCAAGTTTCAAGTATATCGGACCCGTGGTTGTCGAGAAACAGCGGTCACAGACACACATACACACACACATACACACACACATACACACACACATACACACAGAGATTACTGGAATTATAGATAGATTTGCCAACGTGAAATAAATGAATACGCTCTCAAATGTGCCGTCCGAGGCAGAGTCTGTTCGCCACGTTCGGCACACGTGATAGCTCGCTGCTCTCTGATTGGTTGAATCGTTTTTTGGACATAGCTCGGTAACTACTTCTCCGATTAATATGAAACCTTGAAAAGGCACATCCTCAGGTCCCCAGCAATATACCTGGCAAGTTTCAAGTATATCGGACCCGTGGTTGTCGAGAAACAGCGGTCACAGACACACATACACACACACACATACACACACACATACACACACACATACACACACACATACACACACACATACACACACACATACACACAGAGATTACTGGAATTATAGATAGATGTCAGTTTTTTTCGACGTATGATTCTAATTTTAATGACACCACGGTGTCGAGAGGACATTTCCAAGAAGAATCGCAGAAGCTTTGCTTTCCCTCGCGGTCCCTCTGTGCTGTCTTTCCCTCACGGTCCCACTGTACTGTCTTTCCCTCGCGGTCCCTCTGTGCTGTCTTTCCCTCGCGGTCCCTCTGTACTGTCTTTCCCTCACGGTCCCACTGTACTGTCTTTCCCTCACGGTCCCTCTGTACTGTCTTTCCCTCGCGGTCCCTCTGTGCTGTCTTTCCCTCGCGGTCCCACTGTACTGTCTTTCCCTCGCGGTCCCACTGTACTGTCTTTCCCTCGCGGTCCCTCTGTGCTGTCTTTCCCTCGCGGTCCCACTGTACTGTCTTTCCCTCGCGGTCCCACTGTGCTGTCTTTCCCTCGCGGTCCCACTGTACTGTCTTTCCCTCGCGGTCCCTCTGTACTATCTTTCCCTCGCGGTCCCTCTGTGCTGTCTTTCCCTCGCGGTCCCTCTGTGCTGTCTTTCCCTCGCGGTCCCACTGTGCTGTCTTTCCCTCGCGGTCCCTCTGTGCTGTCTTTCCCTTGTGGTCCCTCTGTGCTGTCTTTCCCTCGCGGTCCCTCTGTGCTGTCTTTCCCTCGCGGTCCCACTGTACTGTCTTTCCCTCGCGGTCCCACTGTACTGTCTTTCCCTCGCGGTCCCTCTGTGCTGTCTTTCCCTCGCGGTCCCTCTGTGCTGTCTTTCCCTCGCGGTCCCTCTGTGCTGTCTTTCCCTCATGGGCCCCCCTGTGCTGTCTTTCCCTCGTGGTCCCCCTGTGCTGTCTTTCCCTCGCGGTCCCACTGTACTGTCTTTCCCTCGCGGTTGTCAACTCTTTCACGAGCCTCGATTCAGTATTTAAAAAAAAGAAAAAAAAGAAAAGAATGGCAGCATGAACTTGTACGCCTAAAAATAAATGAGATACAGTGGCTGGAATGTTTGTTCCCCCAAGTGCATATCACACAGCCAGCACGAGTGTGTATGTTAGGTTTTGGAGGTTGGACAATTGTAAGAAACAAGAAGAAAAAGACAAATGTCATAGCCCCAGTGAGTGGTTTTAGTAATTCTGCTGTGCGGAGTTGAAGGCCGTCAGTTGGCCATATTTGGTCAGATTACAAAACGAGGTCTTCTGCTTATGTATACTCTCATGTATTGTCTTTGTGACAAGTTTGAACAAAATCGGTCCATGCATGTCGATAAATTTTTGGGGAAACATTTAAGTAACAAAATGGCCGCCAGTCGGCCATCTTGGATCTGACCTCAAAAAATTACGTGCATATGTAACCCGTCATTAATTTTCTGTGTGCCTAATTTTAACAAGATTGGTAAACATGTCTGACATATGGTTTAGGACGTGGTTCATATCGGGTTTTTTTTACAATTAAATGGCCGCCAGTATACCAGTTGGCCATCTTGGATCAAATTGCAAAATAAAGTGAGGTGCATGTGTATGTCATCATGTACTGTGCTTGTGCCAAGTTTTAACAAAATCAGTGCATGCATGTTTAATAAATTGTTGGTGGCACGTTAAAGTAACGCATTGGCTCCTAGTCGGCCATCTTGGATCTGATCTCAAAAGAAAATGACGTGGATATGTAAGCCATCATTCATTATCCGTGTGCCAAGTTTGAACAACATTGGTAAATGTATGTCCGAGAAATGGTTGAGGACGTGTTCAACATCGGGGTTTTTACAACTAAAATGGCCGCTAGTTGGCCATCTTTGATCGTATCATGAAAGAAAATTATGTGCTTATGTATACCATCATGTATTGTCTTTCTGCCAAGTATGAACAAAATCGGTCCATACAGGTCCGATATATGGTTGCGAACGCACGCATTCACGGGCGGACGAGACCCAATCCATAAGCCACCGTTTTGGTTAAGTCCAACAGGGGCTAATTAACGGATATCTCCGTGTCGACCAAATTTGGCATATGCATAGTTAGTAACCAGAGGCAGGTCATAGGCACAAGAAAAAAAAAATCCTACTCACCATCAACCACCATCAGCCTCATCAATAAAAGTTGTATTTCACATTGATGGACCCTTCAGTGTCTATGAAACACCTCCTTGAAAAGTTAAAAACATTTTTTGAAAAACAATTACCAAATTATGCTTTCTTTTAAGTAACAGCTTTCTGCAATTTTAACACAATTAAGAGGCCATCTTTGCGATCGTATTAAACCATTCATTGATTGTATAATAAGGAGGAAGTGAACCACATCAGCCCATATACAGCAAGGGGAAAGAAAGGAAAATAAGAGTGAGAATTGCTTTGCAATACATATCCCCTAACAACTGGCATTTTAAGGCCATTTTCCCTGCTCGAGCGTGGGTTAGCCTTGCAGGCCCCATGACAATCTTCTTCATTTTGCCCTATTTTCTACATCTCCCCTTGTTAACTCCCTTGCCCATATTTCTTCTTCCACCACCTTTAGCCAAGTCTTTCTCGGTCTTCCCCGTCCTCCACTTCCTTCTACATTGATTTCCATCACTCTTCTCAACCAGTCACTTTCATCCTTCCTCAACACATGACCAAACCATCTCAACCTGTTTCTCTTCACAGCATCCATCACAGGCTCCATTCCCATCATCTTTCGCAATGCATCGTTTGTCTTCCTCTCTCTCAACGATACTCCACACATCCACCGAACCATTCGCATTTCCACCCTTTCCAGCCTTCGTTGCTGCTCTACGTTCATTACCCATGTCTCGCTCCCATAAATCATAACACTTCTCACATGCAGCATACACCTTTCCCTTCAGCTTCAACGACACTCCCCTCCTCGTCAGCACGCCACTCAGTTCCCGAAACTTCTTCCAGGGACATCTCACTCCAGCAACCGTTGCCGAGTCTGATCCACCTTCTCCATTCAGCATGTCTCCTAGGTAGCAAAATGTTTTCACACCTTCCAGCTTCACGCCGTCTCCAAGATCCAACTCAACATTTCCTCTATCTGCAGCTCCCTCTGTGCACACCTTGCACGTGAATGTAGCTGCCACTGGTTAATCACCCTCTCAGACCACTACATTTTTGATGAACCCACTCAGCGTACATTGTACATTGAATGGAGTTCACTCCGACACTCTTCCTGCACACAGCCCACGGCCACTTCCCAGTTCTTTCCACCTCATCACATGCTTTACCACTTGCCATCACCTTCGTCTTTCCGATATTCACCTTCAGACCTATTGCCTCCATACATTCCTTCCACTTGTTCATCTTCTTCTTCAGTCCACCCATACTCTCCGCATACATATCATATGTATGCATATCATACATATCCCCGACCTATGTGATATTTTTTTAAGTCCAAAAAGGCGTAATTCTGGGAAAAATTGACAATACACCCTGGAAACTCAAACTTGTTCTGTAACTTATCATAATAAAGGAATGTACCAAGTTTCACTTGAATATGTTAAGGGGAATGGTGAAAAGTCTCTGAAAACCTACAGGTGGGACGGACGGACAGACGGAGAGCAAATTTATAGTTCCCTCTGGTGAAACTGGTACGCGACTAATAAGGGGGAAAGCAACCATATAATTTGTGCTGTTTGTGTTGATGTTTTGGACTTTCATAACTTTGACAGTTGACAAATAAATGCGAATTTTTACTACCTTGTTTTCTGGACAAGATTTGTATGCTATCAGAAACTTTGTATTGTCCGAAAAAAATGAGGAAACTACAGCAAGAGGGCCATAATATGGAATCAAATGTTGATGCAAGTAACAAGTTACATTGTTGATTTTGATTTTTTTTTTTTTTATTGTCTTAATTTACATCTTACATAAGCACAAATAAATTAGCTATTTTTTTGCAACTTTATGATACACTTTGAGCACAGGACTTGGACTTGGAATGCCAATGAGCTCGGACCAGGTGGACTTGACCACAACACTGATGTACATCTGTCTGTCCACAAATGTGCTACTGTAGGCCCCAAATGCTACATGATAGTAGACAGTTTTATAAATTATTGTTTTTCACCCAAGTACGGCTATAAAATATGTACTGGGTAGACTGAAAGTCGCTTTATCCCTGCTAAATATGTCGCACTTCCCACACTCCCTTTCCCTCTGCCCTGCCCATCCTGGTATGCGGCAACACTGACTCGCTGACGCGGGAGCCAGTAAGAAGTTAGATGGCTTGGCAGACACAAGTTGTTAGTGCCGAAGAGCAGTTAGTTGCTTGTGTTTGGGTGCCTGAAAGGCCAAACAATTGCTTAAGTGCAGACGGCTTTCACGGAACGTTCTGGAAAACCTTCTCCATCAAAGCAGACGTTGTAAAAGAGGAGAAAGGGGCTTTTGAAACGGGAAGTGTGAAGGACAAGAAGCGCAGTGGAAGATGGGTTACAAGAAGAAACAGGTACGCTGCTGTGTTGGCGTCAGTTGACTGGTCGCCAAGTCAACAAGAAAGAGAGCCAGTGAACTTGGCATAATGCAGACCACGATACAAACGTGCATGAAAAAGAATATTCAGTTGATACAATGACTGATTAACTATTGTAAGTACTGCACAATAAAACCTGAATTTGAAGAGTTTAAGAACCAATACTTTATTCGGGATGGGTAAAGCAACTTTTAGGCCACCCTGTACAATTGGAATGTGAGTACGTCTATAACGTACCACTAGAATGCGAATACGTCTATAAAGGATGTACTATTAAGAATGTGAGCATGCCTATAAGTATAAAGTATGCTATTAGGAACTTCCATTTTTACCTGGGCATGTTGCAGGTCTACAAGAGCTTTGCGTTGTTGTTGTTGTTGGGGTTATTGTTGTGGGTCCATTTTTGAAATGTGGGCCCATTGTTTGGCCAGCTGCCACACCACACCCACAGCTGTCGCTTAACTCCACCCACTATAGCACCGCGAGAAAATTTTATGATTGCCATCTTGGTTTTCTGGTGGGCCAAACACATTAGGCCTGTAGGCTTCTGCTGATTTATTATACACTGCTCGGGTTTGTTGCGTCAGATTTCCATTGGCTTTGTTTGGGTCGAGTGTTATTGACGATGAGGGACCCCGGAAAATCTAATATGTCGAATATAGTAAGGTTCAATCAAGCCCGTCAGAACGCACGGTACGTCAAAACGCACGGTAATCGAGCGTTATGTTACATAATCAAGTGTTATGTTAAGCAAATTACTAAAATAATAGCATAACATAATTTTTGAACGGCACCATATTGGGTTAAGCAATCTGTGACCGTGTGACGAATCGGTTCGTTCTGATTTAACCATGAGGAGGTTAACATGGATAAGAGGTGTCGGGTTCATTTTTTAATGGCGCATTAAATGTGCGTTTCCCAATCAGCCTGTTACTGGATTTTGTCACAGGTTGTGCCCACAGTGCAGTCATTCGTGTTTCATAAAGTACGTAATATTGGAACGTGAATCTATACAATAAAACTGACAATGTTGTCAATGCATCGTGTATATACCACACAAACACAAACACACCAGTACACAAACACCACATACAATACACCACACAAAACAGGTCTTGGTGAGGATGTGCAATCTTCGATTGATCTTTCTAGTTGATAACTGTATTGTCAGACTTCCTATCAATTTAACAGTGCATTATTCTGTTACCAAGGGTTATTCATCACAAAAGATGTGCATTGTTGTTGAATGCAATGAATGTTTGGATCCCCTTTGAGGAACCCTGCCTCAAGCCTGTCTTCCTGCCTTTTACCCACATCGTCATGTGCATTGTATTTGTGACATCCTTCCATTGAGCCAACCAAACCCAGCATGAAATGGTCACATGCAGGAGATGACTCGACATGCCCATCGTCGAGTTGTCATGGAGTATGTGAAGGCGATGATGCAGAAACGCATAACTCTGCGGAACTTTGAGGAGCGAAAGGAAGCTGCCGACAAGATGGAAGCGGAGGCGAAAAAAATTGAGCAGCTTTTCAGAAGGCTGGTGAGTTGTCAGTATTGGTTGATTACAAATTTTACTTGTTGCATTTAAAATCGCTCTTGCTGTCTTTTTATTTATTTTTACACATATCTCAGTTCATTGAAGAGCTGCTAACAGATGGCTGAGTGGAGCAGAGACCGCAACCTGGCAGACAAGTGGTGGAGAATTGTGCAAGGAATGAACAGAGTAGAGATTCATGGATATGACGAGTCTTCTTTGTTCGTATGCAGCACAAGGCTGGGGGGTAGCATTATTGTCTGAGGGCACGGCTGCGCCGCTGATGCAATGCCCTTTGCTGGTCAGGGCAAGAATTTGGCCATGGTGCCGGCGATAGCTCTTCTACTCTTCACCAAGGACACCATGGGGTCATTAACGTCCACCAATGAATGCCGGCAGACGGGACGCCTGGTTTATGTCCATCCGAGTGACGGCACACACATTGTTGAATGCCTGTGACATGAATGCCAAGTGACGGCACACTGCCTGTGAAGCATCGGGGTGACAGTTTATCGCTGGGTCAGGATTCAAACCTAGGCTAGGCAGCTTAGAGTCGAGTATGCGTACCACTTGGCCATCCTGTCAGCCCCAAAATGACTAGTTAACATAGGGGATAAATTAAAAAGGACGTGAGTAGATGTGAAAAGTTGGCAAAGGAGATTCTTGCCCTTTTGCATTCCAAGTGATGTCAAAACCATTCCACTATACAATGTGGGGCAGACATGCCATCCATGCCAGTAACTAAACCACCTTTAGAGGCCATTCGCGGGGGTTGGCCTTTTTTGGGCACCGTGGTTGTTGTTGTTTTTTGGTCCCCTTTTTGAAGCAATGTTTTACGGCCGGATGCCCTTCCTGACGCCAACCCTTTTTGCCGCCTTTTTAACGACAAACAGGGAATTACCAGTGAACTGGTACTCAATTTGCCGACCTCGGAAGGATGACAGGCTGAGTCAACCCCCCTGGCGTTAATTCAGCGATTGACCGGGATTCGAACCCAGGATCCTAGGATCCTAAGCCGGCACCCTAGCCACTAGCCCAACACCAGGGTTCCAGTAACTCTCCAACACTATTTCAATCAAAACTATCTGTTACATCACCAATAACAATACATGCCCCATGGCATGCATGCATGTAGTTTCTTCCTTCATTGTGGAAATATAATATGTGGGTCGGACGATGATACAGTTTCTGCTTGTTTTTCATCAGTATCATTACTCTTTGAGGTCACAATGATTGAATCAGGTTAGTGTTGTTATTGTCTTTTTCGGGTTCTCTGTCCATCTGTGAAGATTTTGTTACCCCGATAACTTGTGAACCACTGAAGGGATGTTAACCAAACTTGGTATAAAGGTGCATTATGACAAAAATATCATTTGGTGTTCGCTCTCGTGTGATGCGGATGTTGACAAATTCCTTACTGATCAGTGTTTTATCATTTAATTTGATTTCCTGGTACAGTTATCTTAATGTGCGGAATAAGTCACGATTGAGAAAGGGTATTACACTGGCATTTAAAGCTGTAGGTGGGCCTTCAACCAGTCTGAAAACTGCCATCAGGGAGACGCTTTCGTGTAAGGAAGATGAAGAAGAACATTTTCAAAAGGTAATTTGTACCATGTGCAATTCAAATGCTAAATTCAAATTCCTAGACATTTTGCTGTTTAGTCAGTCTTCCATATTTTATATTTATTTTATATTTTATATCTTTTTATATTGTTTTCTTATTCCCTTTGTGTTTTATGTTTTAATGATGGTCAACTTACGGTGTCACCAAAGAATAATTTCCCTGAATATGGGCCAATAAAGATTTTTTATTATTATTAAATAGAATTGATTAGATTTTGGGGTCAAAGGTCAAGTGACCTTTAGCTGAAAGTAGCAGATTTTTATTACTGTGATAACTTGTGAACCACTAAAGGGATTTTGACTAAACTTGGCATAACTATGGACTGTAATACGAAGATGAACTGATTAAATTTTGGGTACAGAAGGTCAAAGGCCCTATGTCAAGTGCCCTTTAATTGAAAATGTGTTACTGCAATAACTTGTGAACCATTCAAGAGATTTCAAGATTTTCAGATGAACTGATTCAATTTTAGATTGAACAGGTCAAGGGTTATGTGCCCTTTTAAAATCATTTTGCAGACCATAAGTCAAGTAAAAAAAAAAAAAAAAAAAAAGATTTGAAGGATGGTCAGGTGTACAACGAGATCGAGGAAGAGAAAACTAACTGCACTGCAGGAATAGGAACTTAGTACTTTGTAAACTTCAGAAGTGGTAGCCGTGCAAGAGCCATGCAATACTAGAAAAAGCTTTTGTATACCTTCCATTTTCTATGCTTTTGTCTAATTTGTTATTTTATTTGAAATGTGATTATTTTTGGAATCCCTTGTCTGCATACTGCAGTGTATTTGTTTCAACATAACTTGTAGCTGTTTTGGTCCCCTAATGCGTTGAGCAATGTGGATTACTCAAACTTTCTTGAGGACATTAAAAAATCGATGGAACCCAACCCTCATCCGGCAAAATCTTGGCCTTGGCTTTTTGGTATGCCAAGGGAAATCCTGCATAATGACGATATGACTCACAAAACTACAATCGCCAGGAATATTACGCCAACTTCGTGCAAAATTTATGGCAGGCTATCTATGACAAATGCTAAAGGGTGTCTGCCAAAGGTGAGCTCCTCCTTCACGAAAAACATGGCTGTGCACAATTCTCGTATTGTGCATACTGCTGTGGTGATGTGGCTTCAAGTATCCTAATCGTTCCCCATCCCATTCCCTTTTCACCCCCCTCCCACTCTCATACAGCCTGAACTTGATCCCCAAGGGATATTGACTGTTTGGACATTTTGAAGTCACATCTACCATTTCAGCCCATTTGCTGACAAGGAACTGAGTGAAGTAACTGAGACCTAGCTCAAATATCAATCGAAAAACTTATACTTTCCTGATTAATGAATGAAATAAAAAACCGATTTTTCGTTGTTTAACTTAAACCTCTAAATTTAATTTAATCTGGATCATAATTTGTTTTACGGTAACCTCTTGATTACATTTTAACCTCTTAATGTCATTCATACCCTCTTGCTTTGAAGAAAAGGGGAGGAGAGGACAAAGAGGCAGGAGGGGGTGTGGGTGGGTGGCAGAGATGGGACAGTCATTTTTTATTTTTTTTAGTCCCTTTTACCATTTTAGTCTTTTGAAGACCCGTTAGACACTTTAGACCCCAAACTACGATTGGAATGTACCCCTTGGACCTTTAGACCCAATTGGCCCTTTATACTACTAGACCCTTTATACTACTATACTACTATATTAAGACCCCTTTGGATAACTTTAACACTTTAGACCCCTTGACCTTAGACCCCTTTTAAAACTTTTAAGACTCTTCAGACATTTACTTCCTTTAGACCCTGTAGATCCGTTAGACTCAAACTACTTTTGGAATATGACCTCTAGATCCCGTATGACCCTTTAAACCTCTATCGACCCCTTACACCTGCAGACCCTATTGACCTTCACTCTTTAGACCCCTTTAGACCTTTTAAGACCCTTATGATACTACACCCTTGCACCCTTTAGACATTTTAGACTCTTTAGATCACCTTAGACCCTTTACACCCCTTCAGGATCTGAAAGGGTTTAAGGGTCCTTTCACTGGACAGAAAGGAATGAAACGTTTTTCATCAATTCAGGAACCACTCATCCTATGTAGTTTTCACTGCGCGAATACAATCGTGTTCTCAGGCCTTTTATCTCCCACTGGCCTTTATCTCCGCTTTTGTAAATTCCGCTTTTGTGAACCTGCCGCTTTGTGAACCTGCCGCTTTTGTAACTGTTGTGATGGCCTCATGAGACTCCATGAATCTTGATCCTCCAATAGGGTATCGGATCAAAATATTTTGCTGAATTTTGTTTTGTTATAATTTCCATGATTATCTTTTTGTTGTTCTTGCATCCAGAGATGATGCTGGTTTTTTTTGGTTTTTTTAGCAGGCTCCTGGAGGAAATGGGGACCATCCCAGCTCCGTCATTACGGCTCTCGCTGAGGTCATTAAGCTTTCGGACCCAACGATGTTGGGCCTTGAAATAACCGGCGTCGTCAAGCAGTACCCTGACATCAGGTGAGCCTGGGTGCAAATCGCAATGAGTATGATCTGGTTTGCTAACTGATGTTTGCTCACCTACGTTTTCCTTTTTACCTCCGCCACCAAAGGTGGGCGTAGGTTATGTTATCACCCCTATCTGTTAGTGAACAGGATACCTCAGAGTTGTGGACGGATTCATAGGAAATTTGGTGGACAGGTTGGGTGTGTGACGAGGACGAAATTATTAGATTTTGGTGAAGATCCGGATCTGGATAATATAATTTTTTAAAAGTGATTCTTCACCATTGAGTGATAGGGCCAACAATAATATATAGCACTATCTCAAAAAGTTGTGATTCAGATCCCTTCCGATCCGGCCTATCAGTGGGATACAAAATGTAACTGTTCAGCTTTGCTCTACCGCTCATAATGTTGTAATAAACATCGATGGCCAATAATTTCCACTGGAGGGGATGTCAACGCGCACTAGTTTCCCCTATCTTAATTTGTTTTCATTATATTTTATTATGTGAGTCCCAACGCGCACTAATTTCCCCTATATTATTATTTTTAAAAATTTCATCAACAGCTTGTGAAACCATTATTTCAGCAAAAGAGTTAAGTTTTATTATCTTACCCATATAAGTTGTTCCCTCATTTGTGTCATCCTTGTATCCCCAACGGTTTGAATTGCCTTTCCTCTTCACAAGAGAGGAGCACATCTTAGCTCTGCTTTCCATGCGAGGTGATAACAGCAGGGAAACACGGCAGTCTGTTCTGGAGATTCTGGAGCAGACAAATCGATTGGTCCCGGTTGAGCACTGGGCACTCTTCAAGGACATTTCTGTGCCCTCCATGTCGACGATGACACTACCAAAGCTGGGGAAGTGATTGGAGTCGGACGTGGGGTTTGCGATATAAAATGGCAGGTGCTGGGGAGGGACAATGCCATGCTAGTTCCGGTTTGAATTATGACAGTTGGTTTGATGACGTTCGTTCCGTGTGGTTTATCAATGAGCAATGAGAAAAGTGTAACTTAAGTTTTCATTAGTATTGATCAGCATTTCATTGATTCTAAAGGAACCTGTAATTGTCACCGTTGAGAGGGCGAACACAAAATGATGAAATCCTCGGTTGTCAATCAGACTTTTCTTTTATTCAGAAAATGCGTTACTTTTTTTTTTTCCAGAAAAGTTACAATTACTGCAGAAAGTATATTTGTTCCAACAAACAGCACGTGATGGAAGATGAGGTGCAAGAGACCTCTTTAAAATCATTTCTATATGTGGGAATGATGCGTGCAGTGCAATTGGTTTTGACGAAGCGGCAAACTCGCCATATTGCAGGTACATACTCTGCCCCCATACTCTGTGTGCTAACAGGTGGGCATAACAATGGTTAGTGGTTCGCAATGAAAACAAAAATTTGGGTTCCTCAAAGATGTCATGCGAAGAACATGATGTAATTGGCCACCACTTCCTGATTGATCCCATGACGAACGGTTGAGGAGAACTTGGCTTTTGTGCATTGTCTTCCATGACATGCTTGAACCTGATGATCACATGATGAGATCGATGTCATTTGCTCTCAGATTTCGCTACCTTGTTTCTCCGTAAATATATGAAGAGATTAGTTGATGTTTTTCATTGCGTTTTGAGCGATGATGAGAAATCCGTCAACATAAAAGGAAAGCCTATTACGAAGAGGATCGGTCATGTCTCGAAGTACATTTTTGTGTACTCGTGCCTAATATCGTGGAATGGGATCACCGTAATTGCCTTTTTTAACGTTTGCTTACCTCGCAGTGCTGTTTACATCACTTATGCCTTGTATGATGACCATTGTGCCTTTGATTCACATTGGATGGTTTAACCTGATATACCTATTACCTAAACTGTATGATGTGTGATTTTTGTGCTCTGGAAAATGCTTGCAACATTTTATCCAAGTATATGCAAGAAACAAAATTCTGACAATTTTGTCTGCATCATGCCTTCACTTTAGTAATCTGCTCAATGCCACTGATTATGCAATTTTAAAAACACAATTTATGGAACTAAATATAGATAAATAATGCAATATGTGTTGTTTCCCATGTCCCCTTCTCGTCGCTTCTTGCATCATGTTCCATGAGTGGCGGTTCTGCTGATATAGTTTCTTGGCTAGGGTTGCAATCCTCAATGCGTCGCTACTGACACAGGTCATGGCACGAATTATGGGTAATTTGGGGCAGGTGCTGTGGATAGCTCACCTACCCTTTGGGAAGGACACCGTGGGATCATTGACGTCCACCAACTAATACCGGCAGACGGGACACCTAGTTTAACGTCCATCAGAGGGACGACGTGCACATTGATGCCTCGCTCTGCATGTGAAACACCAGGTGGACAGTTTATAGGTGGACTGAGATTTTAGCCCAGGCTCAACAGCTCAGAGGCGAGTGTGTGTACCGCGAGTGTGTGTACCTCTCATGTGTCCTGCCAGCCCAACAAACTTGGTAAGCACAATTAAGAATGTCTTACTATTCTCCTTACAGCATACTACATTTAGTTCCAACTCCTCCATTTATTTAATTGGGTCCAGTCAATATACGCTTGTCAAAGCAATAGCCCAAACATCATGGAATTGTTGTCTCAATTGATTTTGTTTGTCACATAATTTTCTTCATTTTTGCTTTTGGTCACAGGATTGTTGTTCTTTCAAATGCCACTCATTCCCATCACCCGTCTTGTTGGGTATATCCGCTCATGAGAAATAGAAATCGGACTTGTTATCGTTAGGGTTAGTGTCACATCTTGAGTCTGTCTGGTAGGTCGGCAGGTTGGTTCTGACCCTAGCTGAATCGTACTGACTGTTAAACAGTACGTGCTGCTTCCTTGCTTTATGGTCAGCATTTCGAGGACAGAGCATGGATAAACCCCATGAGTTAGGAATTTATCCTTTAAAATTACAACTGACTGATAGTACATGGGCTTATATTGGGAAACCAAAGTTTGTGGACCGTTTTGCTAGATTCTTGGCAACTGGGCTTAAATCACTCTAAATAGCATATATTTTAAAAAAATTGCTGTTGCCAAATTTTCACGACATCTTCATGGCGGCCATCTTGGATTTCAAGATGGCCACCATTTCGGACCTATTTTGCCTTATATCTCACTTATTAATCAAGGTATCAGCACAACAATAGTGTCCTTACCCACATTTTCGGGGTCAAGGAAGACAATGGTGATAATCAAATTTCAGCTGGATGGCCAACATCTTTATAATTTCAAGATGGCCGCCATTTTTAATCAAAGTATGAGCAAACATAGCCTCGTGTCTTAGTCTGAGACAATTGATGAAGACTAGTTGTGGTGGCTAGCAACCATCATAGACTTAAGCCTTTTCTGAAAGCAATGCTACAGTTTGTTAATCAGTTTGTTTCATCAAACAACTCCTATCAAAAATCCAAACGACGGGCTCTCTACTGATCAAACACAATGTCATTCCCAATAGGCTGGGCATCAGTGTTGCAGCATTTCTCTAAATCAGCATCACAGTTACACAATTCGGTACAGACTACATTCCTAGCTTTGCATGAACACCTGCATGAACACAATTTGCTAGGACTCTTTGCAGCTCGTCCACAGCCACAGCGAACAAGTTGGAGAATTGAGGCTGGAGCAATTGCAACCTGCATCAGGACTGGTCTCAATTCGCCTCCAACAGTTTCCCATCCCAAGGTGTTTGGGTCGATCACAGTTGGATTTAGAGTTAGATCTTGTGCCCACGTGTGTGCTTGCAAATGAGCACGCTGGACATGCTCTTTCCAGGCACCAGCAGTTGGTGTTAGTTTCTCGACTCCCTGATCAGCCTTCAGCTGGCGGAATAGGTGCCATCGTAGTTCAGCAGCACTTCTTATTGTGACACCTTTCGGACAGAAGAGGCGACAGAAATACTCCACATCCTTCTAGGACAGCATCAGATGGTTTATCACCCTCTCCAAGCTGAGCAATTGCTGACACTACTGTTTGACTACTTTCAGTGAATGCCTTGAAGCAAGTTGTTTTACTCTTGCCCTGAATGTGGCCAGTGGTGTCACAGCCGGTGAGAGCATGCCAATTAACAAGTGCTTTTGCCCTCTTGAGCACCAAGCTGTTCATAGATTGGCCTTAGTAAGATTTTCCGACGGTTTTTTCCAGTGCCTATGATAACTGCAGCATCACTTCCTAGGTCATCACTTCGACGTAGAGCAAGTAACAACACATCTGTGTCTGGGGAATAGATACTCACAATGAATCCTGTTTTCACAAGTTGCACTGCATGCAAAATCATGAGTGTGTCAGCTTCCTCCTGGCTACTGACCTCTTTAGCAATTTCACATTCAAAATTTCTCTGGACACTTCTCCTTGTCACCGTTACAATCTGCATGGAGGATCTACTGTTGATCAATCTATTTGCCAGGAAGAGTGTCAGTGAATCCTTTGTGACATTACTAGCAAGGAATGACTTGGTGTCCTTGATTTTGGTTTGCTCAACAACAATATAGTTTTTCACTGCCTTGGTCTTGCCTCTACGACGTTCCCTTGTTCCTTCCTTCAATGATGCATCAATTGTGTAATTGTCAAACACAACCCGAAGCTGCTCATAAGCACGTCCTCTGCATTCGGCTAGCTGTACATACGCTGTGCCTAGCTCCTTGCAGTTCTGAAATTTCTTGACACTTATTAATTCTTGCAATAGCGCCATTCCATCAACAATTAAGCATGTCCTGTGTCTTTCTTGCACATTCTCAGGGTGTTCTGCAAGTTCTTCAGCATGGTCACTTGAGTTTGTGTCATCACTGGATTTCACAAGACCCTCCAGGAGTGATATGATCTTGCTCTTGTCGGTGGTGGGGTGGACCATTCCATTTGGCTGGAGAAGAGTTCTATTGGTATTGGACAGTTCATGTGCCCCTACCACTTCCTCTAGATCCACTGCTTCCCTCGATGACCTTGCAATGACTAGTAGTCGAGCAAACAGGGATGTCGTCACTTTCAGTGCCACTACCTCACTACCAGTTTTCACCAACAGGTCTTTTCCAACCGAATTCCAAGATGGCAATTTCAATTTGGTCATTGTCGACCACAGGTTTTGGTTTCCCTTTATTCTCTTTTCTACAAATGCACTGTAAGCCTCCTGTCCGAATTTCTCTGCATTAAGAATTCCTTCCTCCACAGCTTTAGGAATCACCTCAATTGCAGCATCTATTGCTGTCCTTCTTGCCTTTTTGCCATGAATGACAGAAGGGTTTTTGGCCTTGACCATCGGTAATATCACAACAAATGTTCTCACGGATCTTCTGTAACAGATCCTGGTGAATCACAGCATCACCCCTGGTGATGCTGTGATTCTGAATACCATAGTCCCGCATCATGTTACTGTAGACCTCATCAGCCTCAGGTGTTGAGACAAACTGTCCATCATCGATGCAATCCTGTAATTTAGCGAAGAACTCAATTTCAGCTGATACAAATCTCTCTCTCTCTGTCCTAAGTCCCCATCACCACTTTGGTCACCTGCACAATTTTTGCGCTGTGGCATTTGCACGTAGCGACTCCAGTTGGAGGTCAAACAGCTCTTATGGTAGGTTATGTCCCTTGCAAGAAAATCTCCCTCAACGAGAAAGTCCGCATGGTTGAGTTTCCAGACATCTTTGCTTCTACACTCACAGCGTATCTCTTCTGTCCCGGTCTTTTTGTCCTGTTTCACAGTCTGACAGAAAAAGCAGATATTCCGGCAGAATGATGGTACTGTCGACCGTGTCTGCCTTTCTGCTGGTGCTGAACAGGAGGCTTCCTCTGGAATAGGAGTTGTTGATGGTCTTCCTCGTTTCTTACCTCCGGTCAGAACACGAGTGTCCATTTGACTTGTGGCTTGTTCATATCGTCCTTTATCACGTTCAATATGCTGTATATGTGTCAGCATACCGTAACAGCTCCGATGCCATAATGCTTTTCTTGACATCAGATCACCAGCGGATAAGCCTTGCAGTCTTTGATTTATGGCCACATATGTCGGATTCCTGTATGTATCTCGTTTGGTGAGATTTCGCAAAAATGTCTCATATGTATCTGCCTGTGGTGTGCTTAAAGGCTCAAGCACTTTCCTTTTTATGTATTTCTTCCCTTGGCATAGCAAACAAAGACTGAAGTCAATGGGCTTCTTTTTAGCAGCAGGTTCCTCTGGCGTGGTCATGATGCCGGCAGTCGTTCTTCCTCCACAGTTATCCAAGAATGCAACTTCTCAAGGTCGTCTGCTGCACATCTGAAAAGAATAAAGATTGTTAAAAAGTCATCCAACACAGTTTCAGGAATAATATTTGACTAAAACTAGATGTACGGTAGCTTGATTCTTTAGATAATATTTGGGTGTGGATCTGGCAGAAGAACTCCCCTGTCCCCCCACCTCCTATCCACCCCCTCCCAATCCAATCCTAACCATGATCTAAAAATGTAAGAACCTGTGAGTAAAAGTAAATAGATTCAATACCAGGACATTTATATTTAAACCTGATATACATGAAAACCTTTTAAAGTATGGCTTTGACCTGGAGTTTGGGCAAAACTAGCTTAAAAAATGGTGGCCATCTTGAAATTATAAAGACTAGGGCATGCCCGTACAAAATTATATCCCCCCCCCTCTATTTACATGAAATGGTTTGGTCCATTCGCAAAGCCAAAGCGGACGGCTTGCGAGTACGGTGACAATCCCCCCCCCTCTATTTACATGAAATGGTTTGGTCCAAAGCGAACGGCTTGCGAGTACGGTGACAACCCCCCCCTCTATTTACATTAAATGGTTTGGTCCAAAGCGAACGGCTTGCGAGTACGGTGACAATCCCCCCCCTCTATTTACATTAAATGGTTTGGTCCAAAGCGAACGGCTTGCGAGTACGGTGACAATCCCCCCCCTCTATTTACATGAAATGGTTTGGTCCAAAGCGAACGGCTTGCGGAGTTTGGTAAAGAAATCGCCATAGCTCGGTAACTACTTGTCCGATTAATATGAAACCTTGAAAAGGCACATCCTCGGGTCCCCAGCAATATACCTGGCAAGTTTCAAGTATATCGGACCGGTAGTTGTCGAGAAACAGCGGTCGCATACACACACACAGACACACACACAGACACACACACAGAGATTACTGGAATTATAGATAGATGTTGGCCATCCAGCCGAAATTTGATTATTACCATTGTCTTCCTTGACCCCGAAAATGTGGGTAAGGACACTATTTTTGTGCTGATACCTTGATTAATAAGTGAGATATAAGGCAAAATAGGTCCGAAATGGTGGCCATCTTGAAATCCAAGATGGCCGCCATGAAGATGTCGTGAAAATTTGGCAACAGCAATTTTTTTATTTTATATTGTGGCGGACACGAAAGCACTGACGTGGTGACATCACCCCGCACACCAAGTGGGGATGGGCCACGCCAGGGAGAGAGGCGTGGCCTCACGATATACACGGGGTGCGCAGCCCTGAGCAGCTGAGTGCTGCAGTTTGAGTGCTTTGAATAAAGACTCTTTTATGAACCGCGTTGTCCGCTTGCTCCTTGCGTAAGCATTAGCGCGCGCAGCATCGCGCTTTATATGGTGACCCCGACGTGATCTCGTCCGACCGCGGCCCCCAGTTCACCTCGGAGCTCTGGGGGGCGGTCGCGCAGGGGCTCGGGGTCCGGCTGCACCGAACCACGGCCTACCATCCCCAGGCTAACGGCCTGTGAGCGATTTCACCGCTCATTGAAGGCCGCGCTCCGGGCCACCCTCCGCGACGGCGGCTGGGTCGACAGGCTCCCCTGGGTCCTGCTGGGCCTCCGGACGGCGCCCAAGGAGGACCTGCGCGCATCCGCGGCGGAGTTGGTCTTCGGGCAACCGCTGCGGGTGCCGGGCGAGTTCCTCCCCGACTCCACGGCACCATAGTCCGCGGCACAGCAGCGCTCCGCTCTGCAAGAGACCGCCCAGAGGTTCGCCCCGGTGCCAACGGCATGCCACGGGCACCCACCGACGCACGTCGCCCCGGAGCTTCGCACGGCGGAGTACGTCTTCGTCCGCCACGATGCCCACCGGACACCACTGCGGCCCCCGTACGACGGGCCTTTCCGCGTGCTGGAGACCGGGGCGAAGCACTTCACCCTGGACATCGGCGGTACTCCTGACCGCGTTTCTGTAGACCGCCTCAAGCCGGCCCACCTCGACGTGGACCATCCACCGCCAGTGGCCCGACCCCCGCGTCGGCCCCTGCGGGCGGACCCCCGGCACCGCCCAGCCCCGCCGCCCCCCGGTCCTGCAGCCGGAGGCATCCCAGATGGCATCCCTGCATCCCAGACGCCGCCAGTCGCCAGGGGGCGCTTCGGCCGGGTCATCCGTTTGCCCCGCAAACTGACCCTTCAGGTGCGCGGGGATTCTGGGGGGGCGCGTGTGGCGGACACGAAAGCACTGACGTGGTGACATCACCCCTCACACCAAGTGGGGATGGGCCACGCCAGGGAGAGAGGCGTGGCCTCACGATATACATGGGGCTGCGCAGCCCTGAGCAGCTGAGTGCTGCAGTTTGAGTGCTTTGAATAAAGACTCTTTTATGAACCGCGTTGTCCGCTTGCTCCTTGCGTAAGCATTAGCGCGCGCAGCATCGCGCTTTAATATGCTATTTAGAGTGATTTAAGCCTAGTTGCCAAGAATCTAGCAAAATGGTCCACAAATATACATAAGCCCATGTACTATGAGGAGAGATCCCATTAAGAGTGTCGCTGGCACTAAGTGCTCTTGGGAGTTTCCTCCTTCAAGGTCGTTGACTGTTTTTGTCATGTAGAAAAAGTCAGCGCTGAGGCCTCTGTGTGTGACCTCTTCCATAAGCCTTAAACCCTGTAGAGAAACAAATTCCAAAATGAAGAATGTTAGTATGTAAATAATAATATTTAAACCAAGACACAACGGCGTAGCCAGGCTTGTTTGATACTTTACTTGTCGAGGATAGTATGACCTGGGTGGGGATACCAGTTGGCAGTCAGTAAATAATGCAAGTATTATTATTTTTTTCCAATAAATTCCACATTCCTGTGCCACCGTCCGTCAAATGTCAGGCATTGATAGCAGGTTCGTGAAGGACTTGGCCCAAAAACACCAAATGGCAAACGGTGAACCAATAAATTCCACATTCCTGTGCCACGTTGTCATTTTTAGAATTACCCTGTAGAATTACCCTGTAGAATTACCCTTTAGAATCACCCTGTAGAATTACGCTTCAGAATTACCCTTCAGAATTACCCTTTAGAATTACCCTTTAGAATTACCCTTTAGAATTACACTTTAGAATTACACTTTAGAATTACACTTTAGAATTACACTTTAGAATTACACTTTAGAATTACACTTTAGAATTACCCTGTAGAATTTCCCTTTGGGATCACCCTTGAGAATCACCCTTTAGAATTACCCTTTAGAATTACCCTTTAGAATTACCCTTTAGAATTGCCCTTTAGAATTACACTTTAGAATTACCCTTCAGAATTACCCTTTAGAATTACCCTTTAGAATTACCCTTTAGAATTACCCTTTAGAATTACCCTTTAGAATTACACTTTAGAATTACACTTTAGAATTACACTTTAGAATTACACTTTAGAATTACACTTTAGAATTACCCTTTAGAATTTCCCTTTAGAATTTCCCTTTAGAATTTCCATTTAGAATTGCCATTTAGAATTACCCTTTAGAATTACCCTTCAGAATTACCCTTTAGAATTACCCTTTAGAATTACCCTTTAGAATTACCCTTTAGAATTACCCTTTAGAATTACCCTTTAGAATTACACTTTAGAATTACACTTTAGAATTACCCTTTAGAATTACCCTTTAGAATTACCCTTTAGAATTGCCCTTTAGAATTGCCCTTTAGAATTGCCCTTTCGAATTGCTCTTTAGAATTACCCTTTACAATTACCCTTTAGAATTACCCTTTTTTTTTTTGTATACAAGATCGAGGCTCGTGAAAGAGCTAACATTAATCACACAAAAAGTCAAACCGACACATAAAACACAAAAAATAATGGGAGCGGTAGACAAGATGGGGAGAGAGGGGGAAGGACACAAACACAACATTTGAGAGCAGGGACATCGGGAGAAATGTGGGAGGGGGAGGGCTTGGGGGGAGGTGGGAGAAGTATAAAACATGTGAACACTGCAAGGACTTCCAGGAAAGAAGTTGGAATTTCAAAAAAAAAAGTGTATCTGGGGTGAATTAGCGGGGGTAGAAAAGATCAAGGTTTTGGATGGGGGAAGATAAGAGATGGTGGTGAACAACTGTTTTAATTCCCGGAGGGAGGAGTGGGATTGAAGGGAGTGGGGGAGTTTGTTCCAGAGGTGGGAGAAAAGGGGAATGAAAGAGTGAAGGTGAGCAGAGAGCCTAGATTTTGGCAGTTTCACCATAAGAGGGTTGCAGGCAGATCTTGTGCGACCTGAAGGAATATTGGGGGGGACAGAGCACAGAGAGAGCTGGGGGAGCAAGGCCGGAGAGGAGTCGGTAGAAGACAGAAAAACCACCAACCTGCCTGCGGTGAGTGAGTGAAAGGCCCTCGGAGTTAACCTCATCGCAGGAGATTCCAATGATTCTGAAAGCTTTGGTTTCAACAGCGTGAAGCCGAGCTAGGTGTGAGGCAGGAGCACCAGCCCAGAGGGGGGAACAGTATTCCATTGAGCTGCGGATAAAAGCCTTGTATGTGGTGAGGAGCTCAGGTGTGCCAAGGAAGGACTTCGCACGACGGAGGATGCCCAGTCGGTGACTGGCTTTGGAGGCCAGCTTGGAAATGTGGTTTTCCCAAGAAAGATCATGGCAGATAGTGAGACCCAAAAGCTTGAGCGACAGAACTTCTTGGAGAGGATTGTTGAGAAAGTAGATGGGAGGGTTTTCCAGTCGGTCCTTTCGGAGAGACATTGTAAGAGTGTGAGATTTGTCAGGAACCCTACAATGAGCCATGTCAGGATTTGTCAGGAACCCTACCCTTTAGAATTACCCTTTCGAATTAACCTTTAGAATTAACCTTTAGAATTATCCTTTAGAATTATCCTTTAGAAACGCCCTTTAGAATTACCCTTTAGAATTACCCTTTAGAATTACCCTTTAGAATTACCCTTTGGAATTACCCTTTAGAAACACCCTTTAGAAACACCCTTTAGAAACACCCTTTAGAAACACCCTTTAGAAACACCCTTTAGAAACACCCTTTAGAAACACCCTTTGGAATTACCCTTTATCACTCGATGGTATTCATAGAATACTTACCCTGTGCAGTCAACTTATTGCAAGCCAACCCTTCTGTTTTTGAACATTTTTTTTCTTTGATCCAATATGGCTGCCAGACGACGTGAGCGATGACATCATCAATTTATATTTTCTAATATAATTTTTGCACAGATCACGCTCAATACATTTCAAACTGATCAGACTAAGCATTGTCCCTGTCGAATTATGACGTCCTAATTATGGCACCAATGACGTCGTCGTTAACAACACCGATTCCCCCATAAGGAGTTCTTTACAATGAGCCATGCTTCAATTTTTTCCATGCAGCGGTTTTGGAGATATAGAGGTGCAACATTTTTCGGTTTTTCCAATATGGCGCCTGTACCACATGACCTATGACGTCATGATTATCATTAAAATATTCTAAAGAAGGAGGTGCTCCTATGGTGAAAATTTCGTGTCCATCAGACAACAGTTGCTGAATTTTTTTTTAGTAATGATCGGATGGATGAGTGTTGTATTTGTCGAATTATGACGTCATAACGAAGCCACCGATGACCATCATTAACATATCTTATTCCCCATGGTGAGTAGTTGACAATGATGAGCCAGGTCTCAATTTTTCCCATGGAGTGGTTTCAGATATATGGAGGTGCGAAGTTTCTCCAAGATGGCACCTGTACCACGTGACCTATGACGTCATAATAATCATTAAAATATTCTACAGGAGGAGACCCTCCTATGCTGAAAATTTCATGTCAATCGGACCAACGGTTGCCGAGAAAATGAATTTTTAAAATGCACACGTACACAATTGAATGCTTAGCCTCGCTTTTCGCTTGACGAGCACAGGGTAATTACCCTTTAGAATTACTCTTTATAATTAACTCTTTGGAAATACCCTTTAGAATTACCCTTTAAAATTACCCTTTAGAATTACCCTTTAGAATTACCCTTTAAAATTACCCTTTAGAATTACGCTTTAGAATTATGCTTTAGAATTACTCTTCAGAATCACCCTTGAGAATTACCCTTTAAAATTACCCTTTAGAATTACCCTTTAGAATTACCCTTTAAAATTACCCTTTAAAATTACCCTTGGGAATCACTTTACAATCACCCTTTAGAATTACCCTTGGGAATCACTCTTAACAATCACCCTTTAGAATTACCTTTTAGAATTACCCTTGGGAATCACTCTTTACAATCACCCTTTAGAATCACCCTTTAGAATTACCCTTTAGAATTACCCTTGGGAATCACTCTTTAGAATCACCCTTTGGAATTACCCTTGGGAATTACCCTTGGGAATTACTCTTTACAATCACCCTTTAGAATCACCCTTTAGAATTACCCTTTAGAATTACCCTTTAGAATTACTCTTTACAATCACCCTTAAGAATCACCCTTTAGAATTACCCTTTAGAATTACCCTTTAGAATTACCCTTTAGAATTACCCTTTAAAATTACCCTTTAAAATTACCCTTGGGAATCACTTTACAATCACCCTTTAGAATTACCCTTGGGAATCACTCTTAACAATCACCCTTTAGAATTACCTTTTAGAATTACCCTTGGGAATCACTCTTTACAATCACCCTTTAGAATCACCCTTTAGAATTACCCTTTAGAATTACCCTTGGGAATCACTCTTTAGAATCACCCTTTGGAATTACCCTTGGGAATTACCCTTGGGAATTACTCTTTACAATCACCCTTTAGAAATACCCTTGGGAATTACTCTTTACAATCACCCTTTAGAATTACCCTTGGGAATTACTCTTTCCAATTACCCTTTAGAATTGTCCTTTAGAATTCTCCTGTAGAAATACCGTGGAGAATTACTTTGTGGAACCCTCCTGTGGAATTACCCTGTAGAACCACTCTGTAGAATTACTCTGTAGAACCACGCCTTTAGAGCCAGCCTGTAGAACCATCCTGTAGAATTACCCTGTAGAATTACTCTGTAGAAACGCTCTGTAGAATTACCCTGTAGAACCACTCTGTAGAATTACCCTGTAGAACCACTCTGAAGAATTACCCTGTAGAAACACTCTGGAGAATTACCCTGTAGAAACACTCTGTAGAATTACCCTGTAGAAACACTCTGTAGAATTACCCTGTAGAAACACTCTGTAGAATTACCCTGTAGAACCACGCCTTTAGAGCCAGCCTGTAGAACCATCCTATAGAATTACCCTGTGGAATTACCCTGAAGAACCACACTGTAGAATTACCCTGAAGAACCACACTGTAGAATTACCCTGAAGAACCACGGCTTTAGAGCCACCCTTTAGAATTATCCTGCAGAATCACCCTTTAGAATTATCATGTAGAATCGCCCTTTAGAATTATCCTGAAGAATCACGGCTTTAGAGCCACCCTGTAGAATTACCCTGAAGAACCACGGCTTTAGAGCCACCCTTTAGAATTATCCTGCAGAATCACCCTTTAGAATTATCATGTAGAATCGCCCTTTAGAATTATCCTGAAGAATCATGGCTTTAGAGACACCCTGTAGAATTACCCTGAAGAACCATGGCTTTAG
Source organism: Myxine glutinosa (assembly GCF_964187855.1). Lineage (NCBI taxonomy): Eukaryota > Metazoa > Chordata > Myxini > Myxiniformes > Myxinidae > Myxine > Myxine glutinosa. Next base: position 185,325 of record NW_027616558.1, read on the forward strand.
AGCCACCCTTTAGAATTATCCTGTAGAATCACCCTTTAGAATTATCCTGTAGAATTATCCTGTAGAATTACTCTCTAGAACCTCACTGTGGAATTATCCTGTAGAATCACCCTTTAGAATTATTCTGTAGAATTACCCTGTAGAATTACTCTCTAGAACCTCCCTGTGGAATTATCCTGTAGAACCACGGCTTTAGAGCCACCTTGTAGAACTACCCTGAAGAACCACGGCTTTAGAGCCACCCTGTATAATTATCCTGTAGAATCACTCTTTAGAATTATCCTGTAGAATCACCCTTTAGAATTATCCTGTAGAATCACCCTTTAGAATTATCCTGTAGAATCACTCTTTGGAATTATCCTGTAGAATCACCATTTAGAATTATCCTGTAGAATCACGCTGTAGAATTATCCTGTAGAATCACCCTTTAGAATTATCCTGTAGAATCACCCTTTAGAATTATCCTGAAGAATCACCCTTTAGAATTATCCTGTAGAATCACCCTTTAGCATTATCCTGTAGAATCACCCTTTAGAAATATCCTGTAGAATCACCCTGTAGAATCACCCTGTAGAATTATCCTGTAGAATTATCCTATAGAATCACCCTTTAGAATTATCCTGAAGAATCACCCTTTAGAATTATCCTGTAGAATTATTCTGTAGAATCATCCTTTAGCCTTTAGAATTATCCTGCAGAATCACCCTTTAGAATTTTCCTGTAGAATCACCCTTTAGAATTATCCTGCAGAATCACCGTTTAGCATTATCCTGTAGAATCACCCTTTAGAATTATCCTGTAGAATCACCCTGTAGAATTATCCTGTAGGATCACCCTGTAGAATTATCCTGTAGAATCACCCTGTAGAATTATCCTATAGAATCACCCTTTAGAATTATCCTGAAGAATCACCCTTTAGAATTATCCTGTAGAATTATTCTGTAGAATCACCCTTTAGAATTATCCTGCAGAACCACTCTTTCGAATTATCCTGCAGAAGCACCCCGTAGAATTATCCTGCAGAATCACCCTGTAGAATTATCCTGCAGAATCACCCTGTAGAATTATCCTGTAGAATCACCCTGTAGAATTATCCTGTAGAATCACCCTTTAGAATTATCCTGTAGAATCACCCGTTGGAATTAGCCTGTGGAATCACCCTTTAGAATTATCCTGTAGAATCACCCTTTAGAATTATCCTGAAGAACCATGGCTTTAGAGCCACCCTGTAGAATTACCCTGAAGAACGACGGCTTTAGAGCCACCCTTTAGAATTATCCCGTAGAATCACCCTTTAGAATTATCCTGTCGAGTCAACCTTTAGAATTATCCTGGAGAATTACCCTGTAGAATTACTCTCGAGAACCTCCCTGTGGAATTATCCTGTAGAATCACCCTTTAGAATTATCCTGTAGAATCACCCTGTAGAATTATCCTGTAGAATCACCCTTTAGAATTATCCTGTAAATCACCCTGTATAATTATCCTGTAGAATCACCCTTTAGAATTATCCTGCAGAATCACCCTTTAGAATTATCCTGTAGAATCACCCTGTAGAATTATCCTGGAGAATCACCCTTTAGAATTATCCTGGAGAATCACCCTTTAGAATTATCCTGGAGAATCACCCTTTAGAATTATCCTGTAGAAACACCCTTTAGAATTATCCTGTAGAAACACCCTTTAAAATTATCCTCTAGAAACACCCTGAAGAATCACCCTTGAGAATTATCCTGGAGAATCACCCTTTAGAATTATCCTGTAGAATCACCCTGTCGAATTATCCTGTAGAATCACCCTTTATAATTATCCTGTAAATCACCCTGTATAATTATCCTGTAGAATCACCCTTTAGAATTATCCTGTAGAATCACCCTGTAGAATTATCCTGGAGAATCACCCTTTAGAATTATCCTGGAGAATCACCCCTTAGAATTATCCTGTAGAAACACCCTTTAGAATCACCCTTTAGAATTATCCTGTAGAATCACCCTTTCGAATTATCCTGCAGAATCACCCTGTAGAATTATCCTGTAGAATCGCCCTGTAGAATTATCCTGGAGAATCACCCTTTCGAATTATCCTGTAGAATCACCCTTTAGAATGATCCTGTGGAATCACCCTTTAGAATTATCCTGTAGAATCACCCTTTAGATTTATCCTCTAGAATCACCCTGTAGAATCACCCTTTAGAATTATCCTGTAGAATCACCCTTTAGAATTATCCTGTGGAATCACCCTGAAGAATTATCCTGTAGAAACACCCTTTAGAATTATCCTGCAGAAACACCCTTTATAATTATCCTGTAGAATCGCCCTTTAGAATTATCCTGAAGAACCACAATGTAGAATTACCCTGAAGAATCACGGCTTTAGAGCCACCCTGGAGAATTACCCCGAAGAACCACGGCTTTAGAGCCACCCTTTAGAATTATCCTGCAGAATCACCCTTTAGAATTATCCTGAAGAACCACGGCTTTAGAGACACCCTGTAGAATTACCCTGAAGAACCATGGCTTTAGAGCCACCCTTTAGAATTATCCTGCAGAATCGCCCTTTAGAATTATCCTGAAGAATCACCCTTTAGAATTATCCTGTAGAATTATCCTGTAGAATTACTCTCTAGAACCTCACTGTGGAATTATCCTGTAGAATCACCCTTTAGAATTATTCTGGAGAATTACCCTGGAGAATTACTCTCTAGAACCTCCCTGTGGAATTATCCTGTAGAACCATGCCTTTAGAGCCAGCCTGTAGAACCATCCTGTAGAATTACCCTGTAGAATTACTCTGTAGAAACGCTCTGTAGAATTACCCTGTAGAACCACTCTGTAGAATTACCCTGTAGAACCACTCTGAAGAATTACCCTGTAGAAACACTCTGGAGAATTACCCTGTAGAAACACTCTGTAGAATTACCCTGTAGAAACACTCTGTAAAATTACCCTGTAGAACCACGCCTTTAGAGCCAGCCTGTAGAACCATCCTATAGAAATACCCTGTGGAATTACCCTGAAGAACCACACTGTAGAATTACCCTGAAGAACCACACTGTAGAATTACCCTGAAGAACCACGGCTTTAGAGCCACCCTTTAGAATTATCCTGCAGAATCACCCTTTAGAATTATCATGTAGAATCGCCCTTTAGAATTATCCTGAAGAATCATGGCTTTAGAGCCACCCTGTAGAATTACCCTGAAGAACCACGGCTTTAGAGCCACCCTTTAGAATTATCCTGCAGAATCACCCTTTAGAATTATCATGTAGAATCGCCCTTTAGAATTATCCTGAAGAATCATGGCTTTAGAGACACCCTGTAGAATTACCCTGAAGAACCATGGCTTTAGAGCCACCCTTTAGAATTATCCTGTAGAATCACCCTTTAGAATTATCCTGTAGAATCACCCTTTAGAATTATCCTGTAGAATTATCCTGTAGAATTACTCTCTAGAACCTCACTGTGGAATTATCCTGTAGAATCACCCTTTAGAATTATCCTGTAGAATCACCCTTTCGAATTATTCTGTAGAATTACCCTGTAGAATTACTCTCTAGAACCTCCCTGTGGAATTATCCTGTAGAACCACGGCTTTAGAGCCACCTTGTAGAACTACCCTGAAGAACCACGGCTTTAAAGCCACCCTGTATAATTATCCTGTAGAATCACTCTTTAGAATTATCCTGTAGAATCACCCTTTAGAATTATCCTGTAGAATCACCCTTTAGAATTATCCTGTGGAATCACTCTTTGGAATTATCCTGTAGAATCACCATTTAGAATTATCCTGTAGAATCACGCTGTAGAATTATCCTGTAGAATCACCCTTTAGAATTATCCTGTAGAATCACCCTTTAGAATTATCCTGAAGAATCACCCTTTAGAATTATCCTGTAGAATCACCCTTTCGCATTATCCTGTAGAATCACCCTTTAGAAATATCCTGTAGAATCACCCTGTAGAATCACCCTGTAGAATCACCCTGTAGAAAACACCCTGTAGAATTATCCTGTAGAATCACCCTGTAGAATTATCCTATAGAATCACCCTTTAGAATTATCCTGAAGAATCACCCTTTAGAATTATCCTGTAGAATTATTCTGTAGAATCATCCTTTAGCCTTTAGAATTATCCTGCAGAATCACCCTTTAGAATTTTCCTGAAGAATCACCCTTTAGAATTATCCTGTAGAATCACCCTTTAGCATTATCCTGTAGAATCACCCTTTAGAATTATCCTGTAGAATCACCCTGTAGAATTATCCTGTAGAATCACTCTGTAGAATTATCCTGTAGAATCACCCTGTAGAATTATCCTATAGAATCACCCTTTAGAATTATCCTGTAGAATTATTCTGTAGAATCACCCTTTAGAATTATCCTGCAGAATCACTCTTTCGAATTATCCTGCAGAAGCGCCCCGTAGAATTATCCTGCAGAATCACCCTGTAGAATTATCCTGTAGAATCACCCTGTAGAATTATCCTGTAGAATCACCCTTTAGAATTATCCTGTAGAATCACCCTTTGGAATTATCCTGTGGAATCACCCTTTAGAATTATCCTGTAGAATCAACCTTTAGAATTATCCTGAAGAACCATGGCTTTAGAGCCACCCTGTAGAATTACCCTGAAGAACGACGGCTTTAGAGCCACCCTTTAGAATTATCCCGTAGAATCACCCTTTAGAATTATCCTGTCGAGTCAACCTTTAGAATTATCCTGGAGAATTACCCTGTAGAATTACTCTCGAGAACCTCCCTGTGGAATTATCCTGTAGAATCACCCTTTAGAATTATCCTGTAGAATTATCCTGTAGAATCACCCTTTAGAATTATCCTGTAGAATCACCCTGTAGAATTATCCTGTAGAATCACCCTTTAGAATTATCCTGTAAATCACCCTGTATAATTATCCTGTAGAAACACCCTTTAGAATTATCCTGGAGAATCACCCTTTAGAATTATCCTGGAGAATCACTCTTTAGAATTATCCTGTAGAAACACCCTTTAGAATTATCCTGTAGAATCACCCTTTAAAATTATCCTGTAGAATCACCCTTTCGAATTATCCTGTAGAAGCACCCTTTAGAATTATCCTCTAGAAACACCCTGAAGAATCACCCTTTAGAATTATCCTGGAGAATCACCCTTTAGAATTATCCTGTAGAATCACCCTTTAGAATTATCCTGTAGAATCACCCTTTAGAATTATCCTGTAGAATCACCCTTTAGAATTATCCTGTAGAATTATCCTTTAGAATTATCCTGTAGAATCACCCTGTAGAATTATCCTGTAGAATCACCCTTTAGAATTATCCTGTAAATCACCCTGTATAATTATCCTGTAGAATCACCCTTTAGAATTATCCTGTAAATCACCCTGTATAATTATCCTGTAGAATCACCCTTTCGAATTATCCTGCAGAATCACCCTTTAGAATTATCCTGTAAATCACCCTGTATAATTATCCTGTAGAATCACCCTTTAGAATTATCCTGGAGAATCACCCTTTAGAATTATCCTGTAGAATCACCCTGTAGAATTATCCTGGAGAATCACCCTTTAGAATTATCCTGCAGAATTACCCTTTAGAATTATCCTGCAGAATCACCCTTTAGAATTATCCTGTAGAATCACCCTGTAGAATTATCCTGGAGAATCACCCTTTAGAATTATCCTGGAGAATCACCCTTTAGAATTATCCTGTAGAAACACCCTTTAGAATTATCCTGTAGAATCACCCTTTAAAATTATCCTGTAGAATCACCCTTTCGAATTATCCTGTAGAAGCACCCTTTAGAATTATCCTCTAGAAACACCCTGAAGAATCACCCTTTATAATTATCCTGGAGAATCACCCTTTAGAATTATCCTGTAGAATCACCCTTTAGAATTATCCTGTAGAATCACCCTTTAGAATTATCCTGTAGAATCACCCTTTAGAATTATCCTGTAGAATTATCCTTTAGAATTATCCTGTAGAATCACCCTGTAGAATTATCCTGTAGAATCACCCTTTAGAATTATCCTGTAAATCACCCTGTATAATTATCCTGTAGAATCACCCTTTAGAATTATCCTGTAGAATCACCCTTTGGAATTATCCTGTGGAATCACCCTTTAGAATTATCCTGTAGAATCACCCTTTAGAATTATCCTGAAGAACCATGGCTTTAGAGCCACCCTGTAGAATTACCCTGAAGAATGACGGCTTTAGAGCCACCCTTTAGAATTATCCCGTAGAATCATCCTTTAGAATTATCCTGTCGAGTCAACCTTCAGAATTATCCTGGAGAATTACCCTGTAGAATTACTCTCTAGAACTTCCCTGTGGAATTATCCTGTAGAATCACCCTTTAAAATTATCCTGTAGAATTATCCTGTAGAATCACCCTTTAGAATTATCCTGTAGAATCACCCTGTAGAATTATCCTGTAGAATCACCCTTTAGAATTATCCTGTAAATCACCCTGTATAATTATCCTGTAGAATCACCCTTTCGAATTATCCTGCAGAATCACCCTTTAGAATTATCCTGTAGAATCACCCTGTAGAATTATCCTGGAGAATCACCCTTTAGAATTATCCTGTAGAAACACCCTTTAGAATTATCCTGTAGAATCACCCTTTAAAATTATCCTGTAGAATCACCCTTTCGAATTATCCTGTAGAAGCACCCTTTAGAATTATCCTCTAGAAACACCCTGAAGAATCACCCTTTAGAATTATCCTGTCGCATCATCCTTTAGAATTATCCTGTAGAATCACCCTTTAGAATTATCCTGTAGAATCACCCTTTAGAATTATCCTGTAGAATCACCCTTTAGAATTATCCTGTAGAATCACCCTTTAGAATTATCCTGTAGAATTATCCTTTAGAATTATCCTGTAGAATCACCCTGTAGAATTATCCTGTAGAATCACCCTTTCGAATTATCCTGTAAATCACCCTGTATAATTATCCTGTAGAATCACCCTTTAGAATTATCCTGTAGAATCACCCTGTAGAATTATCCTGGAGAATCACCCTTTAGAATTATCCTGGAGAATCACCCCTTAGAATTATCCTGTAGAAACACCCTTTAGAATTATCCTGTAGAATCACCCTTTAGAATTATCCTGTAGAATCACCCTTTTGAATTATCCTGCAGAATCACCCTGTAGAATTATCCTGTAGAATCACCCTGTAGAATTATCCTGGAGAATCACCCTTTCGAATTATCCTGTAGAATCACCCTTTAGAATGATCCTGTGGAATCACCCTTTAGAATTATCCTGTAGAATCACCCTTTAGAATTATCCTCTAGAATCACCCTGAAGAATCACCCTTTAGAATTATCCTGTAGAATCACCCTTTAGAATTATCCTGTGGAATCACCCTGAAGAATTATCCTGTAGAAACACCCTTTAGAATTATCCTGCAGAAACACCCTTTAGAATTATCCTGTAGAATCACCCTTTAGAATTATCATGAAGAACCACAATGTAGAATTACCCTGAAGAATCACGGCTTTAGAGCCACCCTGGAGAATTACCCTGAAGAACCACGGCTTTAGAGCCACCCTTTAGAATTATCCTGCAGAATCACCCTTTAGAATTATCCTGAAGAACCACGGCTTTAGAGACACCCTGTAGAATTACCCTGAAGAACCATGGCTTTAGAGCCACCCTTTAGAATTATCCTGCAGAATCGCCCTTTAGAATTATCCTGAAGAATCACCCTTTAGAATTATCCTGTAGAATTATCCTGTAGAATTACTCTCTAGAACCTCACTGTGGAATTATCCTGTAGAATCACCCTTTAGAATTATTCTGGAGAATTACCCTGGAGAATTACTCTCTAGAACCTCCCTGTGGAATTATCCTGTAGAACCACACTGTATAATTACCCTGAAGAACCACACTGTGGAATTACCCTGAAGAACCACGGCTTTAGAGCCACCTTGTAGAACTACCCTGAAGACCCACGGCTTTAGAGGCACCCTGTAGAATTATCCTGTAGAATTTATTTATTTATTATTTTATTTTTTTTGTATACAAGATCGAGGCTCGTGAAAGAGCTAACATTAATCACACAAAAAGACAAACCGACACACAAAACACAAAAAACAAGGGGAGCGGTAGACAAGATGGGGAGAGAGGGGGGAGGACACAAAAGAGAGGGGGAAGGACACAAACACAACATTTGAGAGCAGGGACATCGGGAGGACTTGGGGGGAGGTGGGAGAGGATTAAAACATATGAACACTGCAAGGACTCTGGGGTGAATTACCGGGGGTAGAAAAGATCAAGGTTTTCGATGGGGGAAGATAAGAGATGGTGGTGAACAGCTGTTTTAAAGACCTGGAGGGAGGAGTGGGATTGAAGGGAGTGGGGGAGTTTGTTCCAGAGGTGGGAGAAAAGGGGAATGAAAGAGTGAAGGTGAGCAGAGAGCCTAGACTTTGGCAGTTTAACCAGAAGAGGGTTGCAGGCAGATCTTGTGCGACCTGAAGGAATATTGGGGGGACAGAGCACAGAGAGAGCTGGGGGAGCAAGGCCGGAGAGGAGTCGGTAGAAGACAGAAAGACCACCAACCTGCCTGCGGTGAGTGAGTGAAAGGCCCTCGGCGTTGACTACATCGCAGGAGATTCCAATGATTCTGAAAGCTTTGGCCTCAACAGCGTGAAGCCGAGCAAGGTGTGAGGCAGGAGCACCAGCCCAGAGGGGGGAACAGTATTCCATTGAGCTGCGGATGAAAGCCTTGTATGTGGTGAGGAGCTCAGGTGTGCCAAGGAAGGACTTCGCACGACGGAGGATGCCCAGTCGGCGACTGGCTTTGGAGGCCAGCTTGGAAATGTGGTTTTCCCAAGAAAGATCATGGCAGATAGTGAGACCCAAAAGCTTGAGCGACAGAACTTCTTGGAGAGGATTGTTGAGAAAGTAGATGGGAGGGTTGTCCAGTCGGTCCTTTCGGAGAGACATTGTAAGAGTGTGAGATTTGTCAGGATTGAAAGACATGTTCCACTTGTTTGACCAGTCTGTGATTTTGTCCAGGTCTGCAGAGAGTGAGGAGGCTGCAGACTGCCGATCTGAGGGATGAGGAATGGAGCGACAGAGAGTAGAGTCGTCAGCAAAGAGATAGAGAGGATTTTCAAGAGAGTCAGAGAGATCATTGATGAAGACCAGAAAAAGCACAGGGCCCAGAACACTACCTTGGGGAACTCCAGCCTGAACAGGAAGAGGAGATGAGAGAAACCCATTCAGGGCCACATGTTGACTACGACCAGAGAGGAAGTCCGCCAGCCATGCGTGGAGATTTCCATGGATACCAAAGGAGGAGAGTTTGGAGAGCAGAGCAGGGTGCCAGACCGTATCGAAGGCACGTGAAATGTCAAGGGAGACAGCTCTAATTTCCTGTTTGGCGTTGGGGACCTCCATCCATTGTTGAGAAATCAGAAGCAGCATGTCCAGAGTAGAGTGACCAGGTCTGAAACCAAATTGATGATCAGAGATCAAGCCATTGGAAAAGAGGAAAGATTTAATATCTGAAGCAATGATGGATTCCATGACTTTGCTGATAATTGGGAGAAGGCTGATTGGTCTGTAGTTGCTGGGATCTGTTTTTGCACCTTTTTTGTGCAAAGCGGTGATGTTGGCTGATTTCCAAGCAGATGGCAGATGACCTTGAGCAAAAGAGAGGGTGAAGAGAACAGAAAGAGCGAGTGAAAGTGCAGAAGAACATGATTTTAGGACCCGTGGGCTGATGCCGTCAGGACCAGTTGCAGAATCAGAGTCGAGGGTTGCCAGAAACTTTTCCACCTTGTCAGGAGGAAAGGACACAGAGTCCAGGAGCAGCTGGGTACGACTGGGTACGGTGGGTACAGAGAGGGATGGGTTTGGGACACAAGATTTAGAGGCAAACACAGAGTTGAGGCATTCAGCTTTTTCACGTGCAGAGTCAGCCGTTAAGCCGTTTGAGGTGAGGGAGGGGATGGAGGGGGAACAAACACCAGAAACAGATTTGACCAGACGCCACCAAGATTTGGAAGAGGGAGACAGATAATAGAGTTCGGTCTTGAGAATGGTGAGATATTGTTTCCTGGCTCTCCTGAGGGTGGACACACACTTGTTTCGGGCTTTGTGAAAGGAAATGAGATTTCCTTCCGTTGGATTTGCTTTCCAGGAGACGAAAGCAAGTTGTTTCAGGGCAACAGCCTCACCACAAGATTCCGTGTACCATGGACGGGAGGAAGGGTATGACAACTGAAGACGAGATGGTATAAATCTGTGCATGAGAGAGAGCAATTTACTTTGAAAGAATTCCCAGGATGAGTTGATGTCAGAGGCAGTAGAGATGGGAGACCAGTCCAGATGATTGATGGCTGCTTGAAGACCGTGCCAGTTGGCCTGAGTGAAATGCCAGACTCGTCGACGCTGAGGAGGCTCTCTGAGAATGGTCAGAGAGATGTCCACTTTGACAAGCACATGATCAGATGAGCCGATTGGAGCAGAAGAAGAGCAGCAGACATTTTCAGGGAAGTTTGTCATAACCAAATCCAGAAGAGAAGATGCTCCGTTGACTGAGATCCGGGTCGGGAAATTGACAGATTGTGTCAGTCCCAGTGAGTCGCAGAAGTCCTTTGCTGAAGAGCCATGGCTGGTGAGAGAGGTAGCCACACCCAGCCAACTGGCATGGTGACAATTGAAATCACCACATATGAGGAAGAGAGAGTTGGGATGGGTAGATAGAAGTTGGTCCATATTATCAGACAGTGAGATGTAGATGGAGTCATCGCTGATTGGTGGACGGTACAACACACATATGAACAAAAGGTGGGAGCGAAGGGGAAGCCGTAGCCAAAGGTATTCCTGGGGGTGAGGTGGAGAGAGGGCAGTGGAGGGCGAGTGAGGAAGAGAGTTTTTTTATAAAGATAGCAACCCCACCTCCAGGACGAGGCTCAGGTCTATCATACCGGAGGAGGGAGTAACCTGGGAGAGATACCAAGGCATCAGAGACATCATGAAGGAGGAAAGTTTCTGTTATGCAGATCACATCTGGTTTGTCAGAAGCAACCTGTATGGAGAGGTCAGTCAAGTTTGAGCGAAGGCCCCGGATGTTTGAGGTCCATACCGTTAATGAAGAGGAAGGGGGAGCATCGGGTCCAGAACAGGGGGGGGGGGGGAGGGGTAGGGTAAGATGTGGAAGAGGAGGAAGAGGTAGGGAGAGCTGTTGAAGGTGTGTCAGAGATTTCAGAATAGCTTGGAGAAAGGGAAGAATGGGGCAGACAAAAGGTTTGATGGAGATTGGGTGAGGCACAGTGAGGTGTTATTTGAGGAGGGGGAAGAGCAAGGCAGAAGGTTTGGGGAGATGAAGGTGAAAGTTGGAAGGAGGAAGAAGCAGGGAGGATGCTTTGAGGAGGAGGGGTGAGAGGGGAGTCTAGGAGGGGAGGAGCGAGGGAGAGTCTCGGAGGGGAGGGGTGTGGGGGGAGTTTAGGAGGGAGGGGAGGGAAGGGGCAAGGGGGGAGATTTGAAAGGGATGGGTGATGGGGAGGATTTGGAGGGGAGGGGTGAGATTGGATTTTGAAAAGTGTACGATTCATGGGAAACGAACATTTTTTGCAAAATGAGTTTGAGACCTTCGAGTCAAAAATACGTTTGAGGACACTGGAGGAGGGGTGGAGTTCTGGATAGTTTAGGGAATGTAGAAAGGAGGAACTGTAACAGATGGTATTATATATATTTTTTGGAATGAATAGATTTGGTGAGCAAGACGAAATTGTAGCAAGACGTGATTTGGTGAGCAAGACGAATTATCCTGTAGAATCACTCTTTAGAATTATCCTGTAGAATCACCCTTTAGAATTATCCTGTAGAATCACTCTTTGGAATTATCCTGTAGAATCACCCTTTAGAATTATCCTGTAGAATCACCCTGTAGAATTATCCTGTAGAATCACCCTTTAGAATTATCCTGTAGAATCACCCTTTAGAATTATCCTGAAGAATCACCCTTTAGAATTATCCTGTAGCATTATCCTGAAGAATCACCCTTTAGAATTTTCCTGTAGAATCACCCTTTAGAATTTTCCTGTAGAATCACCCTGTAGAATTATCCTGTAGAATCACCCTGTAGAATTATCCTATAGAATCACCCTTTAGAATTATCCTGAAGAATCACCCTTTAGAATTATCCTGTAGAATTATTCTGTAGAATCACCCTTTAGAATTATCCTGCAGAATCACTCTTTAGAATTATCCTGCAGAATCACCCTGTAAAATTATCCTGTAGAATCACCCTTTCGAATTTTCCTGTAGAATCACCCTTTGGAATTATCCTGTGGAATCACCCTTTAGAATTATCCTGTAGAATCACCCTTTAGAATTATCCTGAAGAACCATGGCTTTAGAGCCACCCTGTAGAATTACCCTGAAGAACGACGGCTTTAGAGCCACCCTTTAGAATTATCCCGTAGAATCACCCTTTATAATTATCCTGTCGAGTCAACCTTTAGAATTATCCTGGAGAATTACCCTGTAGAATTACTCTCTCGACCCTCCCTGTGGAATTATCCTGTAGAATCACCCTTTAGAATTATCCTGTAGAATCACCCTGTAGAATTATCCTGGAGAATCACCCTTTAGAATTATCCTGTAGAATCACCCTTTAGAATTATCCTGTAGAATCACCCTTTAGAATTATCCTGTAGAATCACCCTTTAGAATTATCCTGTAGAATCACCCTTTAGAATTATCCTGTAGAATCACCCTTTCGAATTATCCTGTAGAATCACCCTTTAGAATTATCCTGTAGCATCACCCTTTAGAATTATCCTGTAGAATCACCCTGTAGAATTATCCTGGAGAATCACCCTTTAGAATTATCCTGTAGAATCACCCTTTAGAATTATCCTGTAGAATCACCCTTTAGAATTATCCTGTAGAATCACCCTTTAGAATTATCCTGTAGAATCACCCTTTCGAATTATCCTGTAGAATCACCCTTTAGAATTATCCTGTAGCATCACCCTTTAGAATTATCCTGTAGAAACACCCTTTAGAATTATCCTGTGGAATCACCCTGAAGAATTATCCTGTAGAATCACCCTTTAGAATTATCCTGCAGAAACACCCTTTAGAATTATCCTGTAGAATCACCCTTTAGAATTATCCTGAAGAACCACACTGTAGAATTACCCTGAAGAATCACGGCTTTAGAGCCACCCTGTAGAATTACCCTGAAGAACCACGGCTTTAGAGCCACCCTTTAGAATTATCCTGCAGAATCACCCTTTAGAATTATCCTCTAGAATCACCCTTTAGAATTATCCTGTAGAATCACCCTGTAGAATTATCCTGGAGAATCACCTTTTAGAATTATCCTGGAGAATCACCCTTTAGAATTATCCTGTAGAATCACCCTTTAGAATTATCCTGTAGAATCACCCTTTAGAATTGTCCTGTAGAATCACCCTTTCAAATTATCCTGTAGAATCACCCTGTAGAATTATCCTGTAGAATCACCCTGTGGAATTATCCTGGAGAATCACCCTGTAGAATTATCCTGGAGAATCACCCTTTAGAATTATCCTGCAGAACCACCCTTTAGAATTATCCTGTAGAATCACCCTTTAGAATTATCCTGTAGAATCACCCTTTAGAATTATCCTGTAGAATCACCCTTTAGAATTATCCTGTAGAATCACCCTTTAGAATTATCCTGAAGAATCACCCTTTAGAATTATCCTGTGGAATCACCCTGAAGAATTATCCTGTAGAATCACCCTTTAGAATTATCCTGCAGAAACACCCTTTAGAATTATCCTGTAGAATCACCCTTTAGAATTATCCTGTAGAATTACCCTGTAGAATCACCCTGTAGAATTACTCTGTCGAACCCTCCTGTGGAATTACCCTGAAGAACCACACTGTAGAATTACCCTGAAGAACCACAGCTTTAGAGCCACCCTGTAGAATCACCCTGAAGAACCATGGCTTTAGAGCCACCCTGTAGAATTATCCTGCAGAAACACCCTTTGGAATTATCCTGTAGAATCACCGTTTATAATTATCCTGAAGAACCACGGCTTTCGAGCCACCCTGTAGAATTATCCTGTAGAATCACCCTTTAGAATTACCCTGAAGAACCACGGCTTTAGAGCCACCCTGAAGAACCATGGCTTTTTGCCACCCTTTAGAATTATCCTGTAGAATCACTCTTTAGAATTATCCTGTAGAATCACCCTTTAGAATTACCCTGTAGAATTACTCTCTAGAACCTCCCTATAGAATTGCCCTGTAGAACCACACCTTTAGAGCCAGCCTGTAGAACCACCATGTAGAATCACCCTTTAGAATTATCCTGTAGAATCACCCTTTAGAATTATCCTGAAGAACCACGGCTTTAGAGCCACCCTTTAGAATTATCCTGTAGAAACACCCTGTAGAATTATCCTGTAGAATCACCCTTTAGAATTATCCTGTAGAATCACCCTGTAGAATTATCCTGTAGAATCACCCTTTAGAATTACTCTCGAGAACCTCCCTGTAGAATTGCCCTGTAGAATTGCCCTGTAGAATTACCCTTTAGAATTATCCTGTAGAATCACCCTTTAGAATTATCCTGAAGAACCACGGCTTTAGAGCCACCCTGTAGAATTACCCTGAAGAACCACGGCTTTAGAGCCACCCTGTAGAATTACCCTGAATAACCACGGCTTTAGAGCCACCCTGTAGAATTATCCTGTAGAATCACCCTGTAGAATTATCCTGTAGAATCACCCTTTAGAATCACCCATTAGAATTACCCTGAAGAACCAGGCTTTAGAGCCACCCTGTAGAATTACCCTGAAGAACCACGGCTTTGGAGCCACCCTTTAGAATTATCCTGTAGAATCACCCTGTAGAATCACCCTGTAGAATTACCCTGTAGAATCACCCTTTAGAATTACCCTGTAGAATTACTCTCTAGAACCTCCCTGTAGAATTGCCCTGTTGAATTACCCTGTAGATTTACCCTGTAGAACCACCCTGTAGATTTACCCCACCCTGTAGATTTACCCTGTAGATTTACCCTGTAGAACCACCCTGTAGATTTACCCTGTCGAACCACCCTGTAGAATTACCTTGTAGAACCACACCTTTAGAGCCACCCTGTAGAACCACTCCTTTGAAGCCACCCTGTATTACCTCACTGTGGTACCCTTTACCCTTTCTCTCAAGGTTCACTGTTGTTGCTGAGGTTCCGCAGGTTTTTGAATATTACCGACTATTTTCTGTTGATATTGAGACGAGTTTCGGTGAAGTCGATGATTGTATGACAGATCGATAGGGGAGCAGAAAGTGTTGGATATTCCGTTGTTTAGTTGCAAATGCTAATGTCCGTTTGATTGTACGAGCGGGAGGACGGTGAGAGTGAAGATGGGAAAACTTGGTAAGGGGATTGAGACTTTGGGGAATGGGGGAGGGATGAGGAAACTTCGGTAAGGGGGTGGATGGAGTGGGGGATCGATGCGTTGGGGTTGGAGAAGGACTTGGGGTTGGGGGAGGGCAAAGATGGAATTAATAATAGTTTCCTAATCCTAATAATGAGTTAATACCTGTCGCAAATCACAACCCAGGTACAAAACGATGCCGGACCGACTGCTCTGGCTGGGCACCCTGCCACTTGTACCGACAGTTGGCCACATTGGGTCCGGTATCCTTCGCTACCTGGGCAATTATCCACAAGGTCGTTTACCTACCTTCATGTGCAACTCAAAAGCTTGACAAGTAATCAAGGACGTCCATTTTGTCCATATTTACCAGCTGGACCAAATTGAGGGTAAATTGCCCAAACCAAGCAGTGAAATAAGACGAATAAACCAACGTGTTCAGAGGTGAGCGAGAGAGGACGCACCAGTGGACGATGGAGACCAGGTACAGCTATAAACGGACACAATGCTGAATAGGTATGTACGTGGATCAAGTACCCGCAAAATTTCTCGACCGCTAGACCAGTTCGTTTGAGAATAAACTTTAAAATACGGAGATAAAGGGGAGCAAATGCATGATGACGTGACCAATTTATATGACGACAGACCCTTTTTAAGAGGAGGTATCGGGACTTTGAAAGCACACATATATATATATATCTATCTATCTATCTATATATATATATATATATATATATCTATCTATCTATCTATCTATCTATCTATCTATATATATATATATATATATATATATATATATATATATATATATATCTATCTATCTATCTATCTATCTATCTATCCATATATCTATCTATCTATCTCTATCTATCTATCTATCTATCTATATATATATATATATATATATATATATATATATATATATATATATATATATATATATATATATCAGTCACTATGCGACCTTCATATCATCAGTGGCGAACCGCCAGCAAGGTGTCCCATACAGCTGCTGCTGCACCTTGCTGGGAGCGATAATGTGGACATGCATGGCGATGACGTCATGTTGTCCGCTCATTAGGTTGGAGAACCAGATTACAGATACCATATATATATATATATATATATATATATATATATATATATATATATATATATATTGTTACAGATCGCGGTTTAGATGTTATGATGACCGAGCGGTGGTGTATTACCGCGACCTAACAGGATCCCCGACTCACCCGATTCCACCCAAACGTTGGCCGGATCGCGCCGCAGCTAGTCAATAGGGAAAAGACAAAGGCGACGAATGCAAAGAGGAAAACGAAGGCAAAGAAAGGTTTGGAAATACTACTGAATTTATTGACTATTTACACACAAGCAAAAAGAAAGCAGTCACATTTATTTACAAGCACATAAGACGCAGGTGACACAGGGAAAATACTAGCTTACCTACAGTCTTAATTAACCCAGGACAGAACAAACAAAAGACAGACTCACGCGGGGAATGACAGGAATGGCAGGAGGTGGATGGCTGGAGGTGAACGCTTGGTGGAGCCAACGCGGAGCTTGGTGGAGCTTTGGTGGAGGTGAACGCTTGGTGGAGCCAACGCGGAGCTTGGTGGAGCCTTGGTGGAGGTGAACGCTTGGTGGAGCCAACGCGGAGCTTGGTGGAGCTTTGGTGGAGGTGAACGCTTGGTGGAGCCAACGCGGAGCTTGGTGGAGCCTTGGTGGAGGTGAACGTTTGGTGGAGCCAACGCGGAGCTTGGTGGAGCTTTGGTGGAGGTGAACGCTTGGTGGAGCCAACGCGGAGCTTGGTGGAGCCTTGGTGGAGGTGAACGCTTGGTGGAGCCAACGCGGAGCTTGGTGGATTGGTGTGACGGGTTCTCTCTCCTTCCTTAGTCCCACCCAGTCCAACAACTTCCTCTCTTGCTTAGTCCAACTCAAGGCCTTCCTGTCTTCTGATCTCCTCCCTCCTCGACTCCTCACCGCAACCAACGCAACCACTGACCGCCACCACCGACTCCTCACCGCAACCAACTGACCACCGACTCCACTGACTGACTCTTCACGACTCTCTCTTGACGACCAACTCTTTGTGACCAACTCTTTGTGACCAACTCTCTCTGGCAACCGACTCTTTGTGACCAACTCTTTGTGACCAACTCTTCGTGACCAACTCTTCACGGACCCTCTACTGGCAACCGACTCTCCCTGCTTCCTGCGTGCACGCCTTTATAACGCCTCCGGCGATTAAACCGCCGGCCTTCAGGACACGCCCATCGGGGTGCTCACCTCGGTCCTGGTTGGTCATGCGACCCTCTGGCTCCGCCCTTGATGACGACGGGCGGGCACGCCTTTCTTCCCCGACCCTGCCTCGTGGTCAATGGCGGTTATTGGAGGGGAGGTAATATGGGCAATCGAGGCTCGGCAATGACGAGAGGGGATGTAATATGAAATGGAGATTTTGGGGATGGGAAGGAAAGGGGATCTATTCTCTTTCACTGGTGCAATGGAGTACTTCAATTAATGGGAGACACAGCCTTACCCTAAAACACAGAATAAGAGATAACTATCAACAGGGGTATTCTATTACTTGGCTGATGTGTATGCTTGTGGACTAATTATGGGATGCCCTTTCACCTTTACACAGCTCCGGAGGTAGGGGGGCGCAGAATAACCAATAATAATAATAGTACAGCACACAATCAAAAAATATACAGTCCTCATCTCCGCAACACTATATATATATATATATATATATATATATATATATATATATATATATATATATATATATATATATATATATATATATTGTTGCGGATATGGGATTTGGCCTCCATCCATATCCGCTTGTAAATATTCCCCTATTTCCCCAATACTCCCCAACTATCCCCAATCCCCCATTCCCTAGTCCCATTGTCTGTAAACAACACTCTGTAGCCCCGACCTTCCCCTTTTTCCCCCATTAAATGTCGTGCCCAGGTTCACCGCATCTCATGTAGACAACTATAGGACATCTTGCTAGTTATTCTTAGTCTATGTCAGTTAAGGACTCGTTTCCATTAATTCTGACTCTTCGTTGCACCAGAATGTGATTGTATGGCACCGTTAGTAAGTTTAGGACCTCCCAATACCTCCCCGCATCTCTTCCTCATGGAACAACAACACCAACAACAACAACAGCGGCGGCGGCGCGGGGAGTGTGCGTCCTCACTCCGGCTTGGTTAGCCGCCATTGAACATGTGCTCCGACGGGGTTACCACGCAGGGGCTCACTGTCAGCTCCTCGTCAAGGGCGGAGCCCGGTAACCCCCCGCACCCAATAAGAAGCGGCGGACCGATTCCATCTGGGGCGGAGCTAACGAGCCGAGGGCGTGTCACTCCCCGCTGGACATGCGCAGGAAGACGGAGGTGACGTCGGATGCGCCTCAGCTTGGAGAAGAAAGGACGCCACCTCCTAGCGCTGAGAAATACCTCCCCGCCTCTCTGGACCGGACCGGGTCGATTCTGCCCCTGAGCCAAGGTGCACCTTGAGCTATCGACTGCCTGCCCTCCCCTGCCATCAATCCCCGTGTAAGTCAGTCTTGTCCCGTTTGTCTGTGGTCTGTCGGGAATAAGATAAGACTGTGTCTAAGTGCCCATCTTGCTGTGCTTTACCTCTTGCCGTGTAATCTAACCGTTCTGCATAACCAATATTATATCCTCCTCCGGAGGTCTTGAGAACTGTACCCCTTGTGTCGTTGCCTTAATCCCAGCCGTTGTGTCCTTTCCTTCATTGATCTAGCGTAGCGCGATTCGGCCAACGTTCGAGTGTAATCGGGTAAACTGTGCGAACACGGCGGCCATTCCGCTCGGCCCATCATAACATCTAAGTCGTGTCCGTAACAATATATGTATATATATATATATATATATATATATATATATATATATATATATATATATATATATATCTATATATATAAAGTAGAGTTGGCCTCTATCTATGATCTCTAAGATCTCGAGAACCCGTGGACGGATTTGCGAGCGGAAAGTACTGTTCGACTCGGGATGGTCCCAGGAATGTCACGGAGACATAAACATTTAAAAAATTTCGGGTTTTAAAATTAGCGTATTATTAGCACTAGCAGAAGAGAGAGGGATTCGAAGGGAGGGAGCGCAGCGCTTCTAGCGCTTCTGACTACAGCACACCTTCTATATATATAAAGTAGAGTTGGCCTCTATCTATGATCTCTAAGATCTCGAGAACCCGTGGACGGATTTGCGAGCGGAAAGTACTGTTCGACTCGGGATGGTCCCAGGAATGTCACGGAGACATAAACATTTATAATCACTTGCTAGCGAATAAATAATAACGCATAAATACCTTTCAGCAGCGCGTAAAATAATCCTTCGTTTCAAGTCACTCTCACAAATAGCTTTCCGGAAATGACGGGTCGAAGTGGTCGAGCTGTTAGCATGACGCCTTATCTTTTCAGAGTCCGGGGTTCGAATCACCCCTCTGACATTTATTTTTCGCTTTTATCACGTCCTTTCCCGCACAATTTTTGGGACAGATCCCGTTGAGTGTTTTATTAAAGTTATTGTTTTGTCATTTTCTTATTGTTTTCATGTTTATTTGGCTTGAAACAAAAAAATTATGCCGCCGTTAGGCGTTATGACATCCGATCATAATGCAGCTAATTAGCTTCTAAAAACCAAGAGTCTGGCAATATAGAAACGCTCTGGCACTGTAGACATTTATCTGCCATGCGGTTTCAATATTCGATTGGTAAAGTTCTACAACACAATAAACTATACTAGCGTGTTTTTATTTGCATAATTTAACAAGCCGCGTACAAACTCACTACCGTCTATCTCATATCAAGTTTTAAAGTGTGTCTTACTTTGCATAATTATAGATTCTGCCAATTTCTGGTGTCGACAACCACAGACTAACGTCTACCAGTGTCACGTTTGTTTTAATTTGCATAATTTAAAAAGCCGCGT
Source organism: Myxine glutinosa (assembly GCF_964187855.1). Classification (NCBI taxonomy): domain Eukaryota; kingdom Metazoa; phylum Chordata; class Myxini; order Myxiniformes; family Myxinidae; genus Myxine; species Myxine glutinosa. Next base: position 205,726 of record NW_027616558.1, read on the forward strand.
ACAAACTCACTACCGTCCATCTAATCTCAAGTTTTGCCCGCATACAACACCACTACCGTCTACCGGACCGCCTGCAACCCCACTACCATTAACCAGCCCGCCGGCAACCCCACTACCGTCTACCAGGCCACCTACAACACCGGTAACAGGTGAGTTAACAATATTAACTTCTATATATATAAAGTAGAGTTGGCCTCTGTGTCTGTATCCTGATCTATGTATGATCTCTAAGATCTCGAGAACCCGTGGACGGATTTGCGAGCGGAAAGTACTGTTCGACTCGGGATGGTCCCAGGAATGTCACGGAGACATAAACATTTATAATCACTTGCTAGCGAATAAATAATAACGCATAAATACCTTTCAGCAGCGCGTAAAATAATCTTTCGAAGGGAGGGAGCGCAGCGCTTCTAGCGCTTCTGACTACAGCACACCTTAAAATTAAAACAACTTCGGGTTTTAAAATTAGTGTGTTACGCGTAATTAGCGCTAGCAGAAGAGGGAGGGAATCTAAGGGAGGGAGCGCAGTGCTCCCTCCAGCGCTTCTGTTAGCGTAATTAGCGTATTTCGGAACGTTAATTTTTCAACTTCATTATTCGGAATCAGTACGTCCCAGAGAACCTTCGTAACGTTAATTTTTCAACTTCATCCGATTGACATGGGACCAACGGCATGTGACAAAGAGTGAAACATACAGGCTACATTTATTTGACGACAATGAGTTCCGACTTCCGACCTCGGTGGGATGACAGGCTGAGTCAACCCCCCTGGTGTGAAGGGGGAGGAGGAGGGGAGGGGGAAGAGAAGGGGAGGGGAACGAGGGGGAAGGGGATGGGAGGGGGGAGGGGGAGGGGGAAGGGGGAGGGGGAGGGGGGAGGGGGAAGGGGGAGGGGAGGGGGGAGGGGAACGGGGGGGGATGGGGAGGGGAGGGGCCCTTCTTCCCCTGGGCACCCCCGCACCCTTCCCTCCCCCCTTCCCTTCCCCCCTCCCCCCCTTCCCCCTCCCCCCCCATTCCCCTCCCCTCCTCTTCCCCCTCCCCCTCCTCCTCCCCCCTCCCCCCCCGTTCCCCTCCCCTCCTCTTCCCCCTCCCCTCCTCCTCCCACTCCCGTGCAAAGCCGGGTACCTCTGCTAGTTATATATAAAGTAGAGTTGGCCTCTATCTATGATCTCTAAGATCTCGAGAACCCGTGGACGGATTTGCGAGCGGAAAGTACTGTTCGACTCGGGATGGTCCCAGGAATGTCACGGAGACATAAACATTTAAAAAATTTCGGGTTTTAAAATTAGCGTATTATTAGCACTAGCAGAAGAGAGAGGGATTCGAAGGGAGGGAGCGCAGCGCTTCTAGCGCTTCTGACTACAGCACACCTTAAAATTAAAAAAACTTCGGGTTTTAAAATTAGTGTGTTACGCGTAATTAGCGCTAGCAGAAGAGGGAGGGAATCTAAGGGAGGGAGCGCAGTGCTCCCTCCAGCGCTTCTGTTAGCGTAATTAGCGTATTTCGGAACGTTAATTTTTCAACTTCATTATTCGGAATCAGTACGTCCCAGAGAACCTTCGTAACGTTAATTTTTCAACTTCATCCGATTGACATGGGACCAACGGCATGTGACAAAGAGTGAAACATACAGGCTACATTTATTTGACGACAATGAGTTCCGACTTCCGACCTCGGTGGGATGACAGGCTGAGTCAACCCCCTGGTGTGAAGGGGGAGGAGGAGGGGAGGGGGAAGAGAAGGGGAGAGGGAACGAGGGGGAAGGGGATGGGAGGGGGGAGGGGGAGGGGGAAGGGGGAGGGGGGAGGGGGGAAGGGGGGAGGGGGGGGGAGGGGAAAGGGGGGGGGAGGGGGAGGGGAGGGGCCCTTCTTCCCCTGGGCACCCCCGCACCCTTCCCTCCCCCCCTTCCCCTCCCCCCTCCCCCCCCTTCCCCCCTCCCCCCCCTTCCCCCTCCCCCCCCATTCCCCCTCCCCTCCTCTTCCCCCTCCCCTCCTCCTCCCCCGCTTCCCCCTCCCCCCTCCCCCCCCTTCCCCCCCGTTCCCCCCTCCCCCTCCTCTTCCCTCCCCCTCCCCTCCTCCTCCCACTCCCGTGCAAAGCCGGGTACCTCTGCTAGTATATATATATATATATATATATATCACATATATATATATCACATATATATATATCACATATATATATCACATATATATATATATATATATATATATATATATATATATATATATATATATATATATATATATATATATATATATATATATATATATATATATATAATCACATATATATCATATATATATATATATATATATATAGTCATCCCTCGCTGTATCGCGGTTCACTTTTCGCGGCTTCGGTACATCGCGGGTTTTTCTCGCTAGTATATGAATTATATCGCCGATTTTTCGCTATATCGCGGGATTTTGCGGTATAAATGTATTTTTATATACTATTATTTTAAATATTTTTGTGGTAAAATAAGCATTTACTAGCCTAAAAAATTAAAAAACGTAAAAAAATAAGAAAAATACAGTAATTAAAACATATTACAAGAAATAAAATACTGTACATAGTGTACAGTAGAACAGTAGACAAAGAGACAAAGAGTCGTGCGTATGGAAAACGCAGATGCGGCAGCTTCCATTTGCGCTAGTTACCCACGTAATGGGTAACTGTAATGCTCTTTCTGGCTGTGCAGTACATTCATCATCGTCATCACCTTCATCGTCATCAGTACTGCACAGCTAATTCATCATCATCTTCATCACGCAAGTTGTAGTATTGAAGAGCCGGGGCTCTTGCTTGATACGGACGAAATGACGGGCAAGACACAAACTCGTCCGAGAAGATATTTATTCTCAAAACCAACTCGGGAACACTGAAAAGCCCATTTATCGGGCTGCATTATAAAGCACAACCAGAAACCGAAAGCCACGCCTCTCAAGCGTGGCGTGCTTCGGCGGTCACGTGATCAACAGGTGTAGCTGATTATACCCGCACGCGCCGAACGCTTTGGCGGTCACGTGACCAGCCACTCTGGCACCGGGGATCCCCGCCGGTGACGTCACCGGCTGGAGCAAGGAGATTCTGATGCTGGTCTTGCTTGGGGAACCCATGCGTCGCTACAGTATCTTCAATCGTGAGTACCCATTAGAATTTTATATGTTGTTAAAATTACGTATGTTTAAGAGTGTAAAAAGTGTTTAAGAGTATAGGAAGTGTTTATAAGAGTATGGGAAAGGTTAATAAGAGTGTGAGAAAGGTTAATAAGAGTGTGGGAAAGGTTAATAAGAGTGTGGGGAGGGTCATAAAGCTTTAAAATATATATAAATAATAAAATAAAAATATGGTCGCTACTTCGCGGATTTTCGTCTATCGCGGGGGGTTCTGGAACGTAACCCCCGCGATAAACGAGGGATCACTGTATATATATATATATATATATATATATATATATATATATATATATATATATATATATATATATATATACTGAAACGCAAAAGAAACTTACCACCTTTGAAACCTTTAAATATCAACAATAACACTGCGTGTAGTAAATGTGTGAACTTATTTGTGGACAATAGTGTCCTCGCTGTCAGACAAAATGGTCACGGATGGTCACTTGAACCTTCAATGGTCACTTCATAGCACAGCTGTTGAACAGCCGTTTTGACTGTCAGTGATTAGCCAAGGGGTACGGGATGATTTTAATGAGCTGCACGTGATGTCTTGATATTGGCTTTAAAAAGGCCAGTGCAAAATGGGCAGTTTGACCGAAAAATTTGACCATTTTGACCAACTTCAAAAAGACCGAAAACACAAAAGAAACTTACCACCTTTGAAACCTTTAAATATCAACAATAACACTGCGTATAGTAAATGTGTGAACTTATTTGTGGACAATAGTGTCCTCACTGTCAGACAAAACGGTCACGGATGGTCACTTGAACCTTCAATGGTCTCTTCATAGCACAGCTGTTGAACAGCCGTTTTGACTGTCAGTGATTACCCAAGGGGTACGGGATGATTTTAATGAGCTGCACGTGATGTCTTGATATTGGCTTTAAAAAGGCCAGTGCAAAATGGGCATTTTGACCGAAACATTTGACCATTTTGACCAACTTCAAAAAGACCGAAAACGCAAAAGAAACTTACCACTTGTTTGAAATGTAATAAAATTGTAACAGTTCAAAATAAAACAAACCAACAATTGCTAATTGAAACATTGGCATTTTATTGATGACATGTCAAGTTTTTGACCAAGATACACCATCTCATCAGTTTGTTCTACAGTACAGAACAGCACAGGGTGCAATGTCAGTCCCCTTTCAATCGCGTGTATGGCCACCATTGTTTTGGATACAGGCAGTGCATCGTCGGCGTATACTGCCTACCAGTCTTTGGATGGATTGCTGCTGGATTCTGTCCCACTCAGTCCTCAATGTCTGAAGCAGCTCTGCCCGTGTCCTGGCCCTGCCAACTACGCGTCTCCCAAGCTCATCCCACAGGTGCTCTATGGGATTCAGGTCAGGGGAGAGCGCAGGCCACTGCATGGTGTTGATGTTCTCGCCTTGGAGAAATGCAGTGGTAAAGCGAGCAGCATGGGGACGAGCGTTGTCATGCTGAAAGGTTCTCAGTTCTGGGTGGTCTAGCAGGAATGGCAGCAGATGAGGTCGCAGGATGTTATCCACATACCGCTGGGCGTTAAGATTCCCATCCACAACCACCAGTGGCGTCCTGTACCGGCCTGATATGGCTGCCCACACCATCACACTTGGGCCACCCCACCTGTTGGCTTGACGCACGCAACAATCGGCATATCGCTCGCCAGTTCTTCTCCAGACACGCTCACACCCATCAGGACTGTCCACACAGAACCTTGACTCTTTGCTGAAAGCGACCTCGTTCCACTGTGCCAAGGTCCACCGCTGATGCTGCTGGCACCATCTCTGACGGTTGCGGCGATGGGCAACCGTCATCACGGGGCCTCTGTATGGTCTTCTGGCAGTCAGACCATAGTCATGCAGTCGTCTTCGTGCAGTATCATTGGAGATCCGTGGGTTTGCACGCCCCGGAGTTTCTGCCACAGTGCGGGATGCTGGACGGAATCGATCCCGCAGGTGACTTCGGACCATCTGCCTGTCCTGCCTTGCAGTGGTGACTCTTGGCCTCCCTGATCGAGGTCTGTCATCTGCAGAGTTGTGGAGGGTGTCTCTGTCCACCAGGGCCGATATCGTCTGGTGTGAACAGCCAAGGCGACGTGCCACCTCACGGTAGTTCAGTCCGCCTTGCAGCATGCCCAGGGCACGCTGCCGTTGATCCCTTGACAATCGTGGCATGTTGATTGAAATGCCCATTTTGCACTGGCCTTTTTAAAGCCAATATCAAGACATCACGTGCAGCTCATTAAAATCATCCCGTACCCCTTGGCTAATCACTGACAGTCAAAACGGCTGTTCAACAGCTGTGCTATGAAGTGACCATTGAAGGTTCAAGTGACCATCCGTGACCGTTTTGTCTGACAGTGAGGACACTATTGTCCACAAATAAGTTCACACATTTACTATACGCAGTGTTATTGTTGATATTTAAAGGTTTCAAAGGTGGTAAGTTTCTTTTGTGTTTTCGGTCTTTTTGAAGTTGGTCAAAATGGTCAAATTTTTCGGTCAAAATGCCCATTTTGCACTGGCCTTTTTAAAGCCAATATCAAGACATCACGTGCAGCTCATTAAAATCATCCCGTACCCCTTGGCTAATCACTGACAGTCAAAACGGCTGTTCAACAGCTGTGCTATGAAGTGACCATTGAAGGTTCAAGTGACCATCCGTGACTGTTTTGTCTGACAGTGAGGACACTATTGTCCACAAATAAGTTCACACATTTACTACATGCAGTGTTATTGTTGATATTTAAAGGTTTCAAAGGTGGTAAGTTTCTTTTGCGTTTCAGTATATATATATATATATATATATATATATATATATATATATATATATATATATATATATATATATATATATATATATATATATGTGATATATATATATATATATATATATATGTGATATATATATATATATATATATATATATATATATATATATATATATATATATATATATATATATATATAATAAATATATGTGATATATATATATATATATATATATATATATATATCACATATATATATATATATATATATACTGAAACGCAAAAGAAACTTACCACCTTTGAAACCTTTAAATATCAACAATAACACTGCGTATAGTAAATGTGTGAACTTATTTGTGGACAATAGTGTCCTCACTGTCAGACAAAACGGTCACGGATAGTCACTTGAACCTTCAATGGTCACTTCATAGCACAGCTGTTGAACAGCCGTTTTGACTGTCAGTGATTAGCCAAGGGGTACGGGATGATTTTAATGAGCTGCACGTGATGTCTTGATATTGGCTTTAAAAAGGCCAGTGCAAAATGGGCATTTTGACCGAAAAATTTGACCATTTTGAACATTTTGACCAACTTCAAAAAGACCGAAAACGCAAAAGAAATTTACCACTTGTTTGAAATGTAATAAAATTGTAACAGTTCAAAATAAAACAAACCAACAATTGCTAATTGAAACATTGGCATTTTATTGATGACATGTCAAGTTTTTGACCAAGATACACCATCTCATCAGTTTGTTCTACAGTACAGAACAGCACAGGGTGCAATGTCAGTCCCCTTTCAATAGCGTGTATGGCCACCATTGTTTTGGATACAGGCAGTGCATCGTCGGCGTATACTGCCTACCAGTCTTTGGATGGATTGCTGCTGGATTCTGTCCCACTCAGTCCTCAATGTCTGAAGCAGCTCTGCCCGTGTCCTGGCCCTGCCAACTACGCGTCTCCCAAGCTCATCCCACAGGTGCTCTATGGGATTCAGGTCAGGGGAGAGCGCAGGCCACTGCATGGTGTTGATGTTCTCGCCTTGGAGAAATGCAGTGGTAAAGCGAGCAGCATGGGGACGAGCGTTGTCATGCTGAAAGGTTCTCAGTTCTGAGTGGTCTAGCAGGAATGGCAGCAGATGAGGTCGCAGGATGTTATCCACATACCTCTGGGCGTTAAGATTCCCATCCACAACCACCAGTGGCGTCCTGTACCAGCCTGATATGGCTGCCCACACCATCACACTTGGGCCACCCCACCTGTTGGCTTGACGCATGCAACAATCGGGATATCGCTCGCCAGTTCTTCTCCAGACACGCTCACGCCCATCAGGACTGTCCACACAGAACCTTGACTCATCGCTGAAAGCGACCTCGTTCCACTGCGCCAAGGTCCACTGCTGATGCTGCTGGCACCATCTCTGACGGTTGCGGCGATGGGCAACCGTCATCACGGGGCCTCTGTATGGTCTTCTGGCAGTCAGACCATAGTCATGCAGTCGTCTTCGTGCAGTATCATTGGAGATCCGTGGGTTTGCACGCCCCGGAGTTTCTGCCGCAGTGCGGGATGCTGGACCGAATCGATCCCGCAGGTGACTTCGGACCATCTGCCTGTCCTGCCTTGCAGTGGTGACTCTTGGCCTCCCTGATCGAGGTCTGTCATCTGCAGAGTTGTGGAGGGTGTCTCTGTCCACCAGGGCCGATATCGTCTGGTGTGAACAGCCAAGGTGACGTGCCACCTCACGGTAGCTCAGTCCACCTTGCAGCATGCCCAGGGCACGCTGCCGTTGATCCCTTGACAATCGTGGCATGTTGATTGAAATGCCCATTTTGCACTGGCCTTTTTAAAGCCAATATCAAGACATCACGTGCAGCTCATTAAAATCATCCCGTACCCCTTGCCTAATCACTGACAGTCAAAACGGCTGTTCAACAGCTGTGCTATGAAGTGACCATTGAAGGTTCAAGTGACCATCCGTGACCGTTTTGTCTGACAGTGAGGACACTATTGTCCACAAATAAGTTCACACATTTACTACACGCAGTGTTATTGTTGATATTTAAAGGTTTCAAAGGTGGTAAGTTTCTTTTGCGTTTCAGTATATATATCACATATATATATATATATATATATATATATATATCACATATATATATATATATATATATATATATCACATATATATATATATATATATATATATCACATATATATATATATATATATATATATATATATCACATATATATATATATATATATATATATCACATATATATATATATATATATATATTGTTGCGAATATGGAATTTGGCCTCCATATCCGCTTGTAAATATTCCCCTATTTTCTCCAATACTCCCCAACTTTCCCCAGTCCCCCATTCCCTAGTCCCATTGCATGTAAATAACAATCAGTAGAGCCGACCTTCCCCTTATTCCCCCATTAAATGTCGTGCCCAGGTCCACCGCACCACACGTAGACAACTTTCGGACATCTTCCTAGTTATTCTTAATCTATGTCAGTTAAGGCCTCGTTTCCATTAATTATGACTCTTCGTTGCACCAGAATGTGATTATATGGCATCAGTAGTGAGTTTAGGACCTTTCCCATACCTCCTCCCATCTTCTTCCCCAAACAACAACAATAACAACAACTACAACAACAATTACAACAACAACAGAGGGGATGGCGGCGGAGCGGGGGAGGATGCGTCCTCACACCGGCTCGATTAGCTCCAGACCATGCGCTCCACGGGGTTACCCCGAAGGGGCTGGCTGTCAGCTCCTCGTCGGGGGCGGAGCCAGTAACCCCCCCCGCACCCAATAAGAAGGGCGGACCGATTCCATCTGGGCGGAGCTAACGAGCCGAGGGCGTGTCACTCCCCGCCGGATATACGCAGCCGCTTGCCGGACGGGACGTGAGATGCGCCCCCAGCTTGAGACGACAAGACGCCACCTCGAGCGCTGAGAGACCTCCTGCATCTTTTGGGCCGCGCCATCCTGTCCCTGAGCACAAGGTGCACCTTGTGCTGGCCATCGAATACCCGCTTTCCTTGTCATCAATCCCCGTGTGAGTCAGTTTTTGTCCTGTTTCTCTGTGGTCTGTCGGGAATAATATAAGGTTGTGTCTAAGTGCCTGTCTTCCTATGATGTACCTCTCGTCCCTGTAATCTAACCTTCCGCCTTAATATAACCTCCTCCGGAGGTCTTGAGAACTGAACCCCTGGTGTCGTATTGTGTCATTATAACCCAGCCGGGTGTCTTCTCTTTCCTATTGAGCCAGCGTAGCGCGGCTTCGTCGACGTTCGAGTACAATCGGGTAATTTGTGCGGACACGGCGGCCATTCCGCTCGGCCCACCTTAACATCAAAGTCGTGTCTGTAACAATTGGTGTCAGGAGTGGGATTCGAACCTGGGACTAAATTTATTTAGCCCAAATTTTGGACACCAATTGTGTTAGTACGGTAACAATTGGTGTCGGGAGTGAGATTCGAGGCCCGACCAAATTTTGAAAAAAAAAAAAAAACGAATAGAGGAAAAAAAAAAAAAATTTGGTCAAAATTTGGAGCGGCCGAAATTTGTTTGTTTTACGAAACTCGAATTTTGCAAGTCGCGCTATGGCGGATCAAGACGGCTGGGGTCCGGTAGGGGAGAGTGAGGTAGGGTCGATCCAGGACCAAAATGAGGGACAGGAGGAGAGCGAAGCAGTGAGGGCGGCAGGTTCGCAAAATAGCGCCGTCACGCACGAAGAAGCGGGCGCGCAAAATGGCGCCTCGCTGATCACCGCGCCAGCGACCGTGGCAGCGCCCCCGATGGATTGGGGCCTTTTTTTCATACAAATGAAGGCCCTTATGGCCCAGAATAGCGAGAAAATGAGGGAGGAAACGAGGGCTAATAATGAGCGATTGGGTGAGCGGTTGGGGAACCGGATGGATGCTCAGGGTGAGCGATTGGAGGGCCAAATGGGGGTAATGAGGGACGAAGCGAGGGGTACCAGTGAGAAGTTAGACAATAATTTTGAGGAGTTAGACAAGAAAATTGAGAAGTTAGACAATAATTTTGAGGAGTTAGACAAGAAAATTGGGAAGTTAGACAATAATTTTGAGGAGTTAGACAACGGGATAAAAGAAGTAAAGAATGGGTTAACGGGGGTAGAAAACAGAATGGCCGCTCAAGAGAAGCAGATAGAGGGAGTGAAACATGGGTTAACGGGGGTAGAAAACAGAATGGCCGCTCAAGAGAATCAAATGGAAGGGATGCAAAAAGGGTTAGAGGGGTTAGAAAACAGTATGGAAGGCAAATTGAGGGACATGAGGGACCAAGCGGAAAGGGAAGTTAAACAAATGGAGCAGCAGATAGAGGGGGTCAGAATGGGGGTAGAAACCAAACTGGATGCTCACAGGGAGGAAATGGAGCAGATGAGGGTGGCATCTGGGCAGGAGATGCAAGTGATGGGAGAGGAGATCAGAGGAGGAGTGAGTGAGGAGGTCGGAGGAGTGCGCGAGGAGGTGAGGCACTGTAAGGAGCACATGGAGAAGGAGGTGAGAAAGGGGACTGTAAAGTTACAAGGGGGCATAGAGGACCTGACGCAGGAGGTGGAGCAGCTGACGGTGGGACAGACGGAGTTAGTGGAGCAGGTTCAAAGGAACACTGCGGTATTAGGAGGTTTGAAAGCGACACAAAACGACATAAAAAACGACTTAATAGCGACAAAGAGGGAATGTCAGATGGTACGTGAGGGACTGACAACGAGGCTGGACGAGGTGATAGAGGTAATGGAGACGAAGGACCGGCAGGTGAGGACGCACCTGGAAACGGTCAAGGTAGCCTTAGAGGATGAGCTTGAGGAGACGTACCGGGGAATAAAAGAGGTGAAGCACAAATTAGAAGAAGTGGAAGAAGGGATGAGCGAAATTAAGAAGCGACGGAGAGGGGATAAGAAAGAGATAAAAGAGGAGATAAAAGAATTGGTCCAAAGTCTGTGTTTGGATCGTGATGATGTGCTCATTAACCGGATGAGGGATTCGCAGGTGATGGAGGAGAAGCGAAGAGGAAGAGGACCCGGTGTAAGTGGTGACCAATATGGTCGTGCGTATGATGCGCCAGGGGATTTAAGAAGCTTGGGGGTCGAGATAGACCCGGGTGTTCGTGAGAGGCCGTTGGTGAAGTGTGCGACAGGTCTGGTGTGTGAAAATGGAGGTGTGCAAGAAAGTCCGACTCTGGGGTGTGTGAGGAAAAAGTGCGTGCCAAGGAGTGAGTGTGCTGGCGAGAGTGAGTCGGTCGTAGCGCGTGTGCGAGGGAGCACGTGGAAGCGCGGGGTGGTGAGTGTTACAGAGGGTGTGACGGGAGAGTGTGCGCGAGAAAGGTGTGTGACGGACAGGTGCATGAGGAAAGAGTGCGCTGTCAGAAGTAAGGAAGAGTGTCCACCTGTGGTGAGTGTTACAGAGGGTGTAACGCAAGAGTGTGCGCGAGAAAGGTGTGTGACGGACAGGTGCATGAGGAAAGAGTGCGCTGTCAGAAGTAAGGAAGAGTGTCCACCTGTGGTGAGTGTTACAGAGGGTGTAACGGGAGAGTGTGCGCGAGAAAGGTGTGTGACGGACAGGTGCATGGGGAAAGAGTGTGCTGTCAAGAGTAAGGGTGAGTGCGTTGTCACGAGTGGAGGTGAAAGTAGTGAGAGTGACATGGAGCGTGAGTTAGTTGTGACAGGTGAGCGAGGATGTACACCTGGGATGGAAGGATGCACACCTGGAATGGTAGAGCGTGAGTGGGAATGCACGCTGGAATTAGTGGTGAGGCACGTGGTTGGGTGTGCGAATGAGGGCACACCTGTGATTGTCACAGAGGAGGTGACCGCGGAGGGGGCGCGAAGAGGTGTATTGGTGAGGTGTGCTACCAACGAGTGTGTGCCAAAGTGTTCGGTGGTCAGGTGTGTGACCAAGGCTGTGAGTGGAATGGGTGTACCTGGGTGTGTAAGGAAAGGTACGAGGAGCATGGGCACGGCTGGATGTGTGAGCAAGGAACGGGCTGCGGGGTGTAAGCGTCCAGGGGAAGCATCGACGTTAGACGGGGTAGAGTTTAGAACGACTTATAGCCGAATCGGGCCCTCGGTGCGTGCTGGGCCTCGCTTTGAACGGCCGCGTCCGTGCTCCACTAGGCGGAGCGGGCAGCCCGATAGGAAGGGTCGTCATGGCGACCACTTTTTGGTGAGGCATTCCGGCAGGCCGAGATCGAGCCATGGGATCGCTCCGTGCCGAGATGGTGCGTGGGATCTCGGCCCGGGTAAACCTCCGTCCCTGCACCGAGTGCCGGACGCATCCAGCCGCTGGCACAAAACAACCAGCATCCATTGCTTGGCTTTACGAAGCCGGGCTTTGGACAGGGATTGGCGCACCGAGAGGTATTAGTGAGTCGACTGGGTGATGAGGTTAGTGTTTTGGACCCAAAATTAGAGAAAAACAAAATTTGATGATTGGCAAGGGATTGGCAGTAGTGATTGGCAGATGATGGGTAGTGATTGGCAAATTTTTAATTTGTTGAAATTTGATGTGCAAAAGTGGTAGTGAGAGACCCCCGATGTGGTGGGATGGCAAATCCACCATCCCTCACAGGTGGGGGCAAATGCGCACTAGATTATGGGGTGTATGGCAGTGAAAACTAGCCCGGGTGGGTTAGGATATGGTGTGTAGGGATCTAGCGAAGATTGACATTAGGTGACGTTAAGTTTAGTTAGTGACTGATACCTGTAGTGGGGACGCAGGTAGATTAGTATGGATGATAATGACGTGGGAGCGCAATAGTTTAAAGGGACGACTGGGAAGCGCAAGTTTCAGAAGGGAGTAGTTAGCTGAGATGATGCCGTGTGTGTGAGAATTGAACAGGTGTGATTGCACAGGTGTGCAACTGGACAGGTGTGTGGAGCAGGGTATGAGTAGTGAGTGTGTGGATCAGCGCGAATGCGCTTGGGGAGAGAAGGGTGCAGGTGGCACCAGGTGTGAGAGCACAGGTGTGCAGGTACAGGTGTGTGGAGAGAGTTGGAGTGAGTGGTACGGAGTGGTGTGCATGGTGCGAAGGTGTGGATGGGGGAAGAGTGGACCCCTTTCACGAGCACCCGGGGCGGGTAGTGTAAGTGTTAGGTAGAGGGTGCAGGTAAATTGTGGTTGGATATTGGCATTTGTGGTGCGGTTGCAGAATGGTGTTGTGAATGGGTGCATTAGTGTTGTGGAAATGGCTGGGCGTGTAGCCTGTTAGTGTGTGTAGTTGGTTGGGCACTCCACCACTGTGAGGATGTCGGCCAGGTGAGGCCGCAGGTGGGCTCTGGGAGCCGGTAGTTGTGAGTGGGTGCCTGAGGATCCCGGGTGTGGATCGGGCAGCCCAGTGCCAGAGAGGGCACGGAGTGGGGAGAGAGCCAGAGGGCCTTCCCCTGGTAGTTAGGTTAGGGTAAGGAGCAGGTAAGCTCGGAGGCAACTGCAGTGGTGGAGGTGTGCAGGTGGGTAGACCCACTGGGAGAGGTACACGTCGCAGCCCAGAAATTGTACGAGGGCACCGGGAGATGAATCGGGGGAGTGAGACCCCAAATTGAAGAGCACCACAGTTTGGCCAATGGGAATTGGTTTTTAGAACCCATAGCGTAAGAGGGCCAATGGTTTGGCCGGAGAAAGACCCCGGGTAGTGTAAAGTTGTTAAAGTCATTTAGGAGATAGTTAGGATTGATGAACCTGTCGCACCATACGCAGCCACTTGCCTGTGGTGATGATGATGACTCCACACCTGTGTTTTCTTTGTTTTGTGCAGGAAATGAAATTGCTGTGGATTTGTGAGACGCATCACGACGTGGATGAGACATTGGGGTGATTCCATCTCTCCCTCCCTAGGAGGGACTGATGATGAATTGGTAATGGCAAATTTTGATGTTGAGTTGAAAATGGCAAATTTTGATGAGAGTTGAAAATGGCAAATTTGATTGGTTAGGAGGGAGAGAAGACGAATTTGGTTTATGGGAGGAACGGGAAAGACAGTAGGGATGTTTGTCGATTTGTAAAGTAGATGTTTATGGGTAGTGTTGTGTTTTGTGGATACAGTAAGGGGTAAGGGAGGGGCCATGTAGGTTACCTGGTGGGGGGGGGGCGTACGATAGGAACGTACCTGTCTCACCTGGTTCCCATGTGCCCCCAGTGTGCATCATCTTGTATTGCGTGCACTTTTGCGCCCTTACCACCTTACTCACTTGTCTGCTTCTTTTGTCTCCCACCTCCGAGGATCTGGCTTTGGGGTAGAGAGAGAGGAGAGAGAGGTGCTGGCTGCGCAGTTGTGGGCCTGCACTTTCGCTGTTTGCTGCC